>NW_026115735.1:0-12083 GCF_001640805.2 Lates calcarifer | reverse complement strand
TTCTGAAGAGGGGCCTGCTGAGGTTAGATGTGCTGAATAATATCCATTTTCATATCAGAAAAAACACTGCATTAAACATTGTCTTAGCTCACTGAGCTGAGGTCAACAGGTAATATAACCAACCTGTGAGGTGGCTCACCCCCGTAAGATAAACACATAAATGATCCCTGATAGAACCGATAATTAAAGGCACATCAGTGACAGGGAATGCTATTAAAACTAAACTATAAACTGGTGACATTAACTGCAAAAGAAGATTTTTATTGATACATTTCAGGTAGAATTTAGTTTTCAATAAGGAAAATGCTGTAAGAAACCTGAATTTGTTGCAACAAATTTAAAATAAAAGCTTTTATGCTAATTATTTTCTGTGATAATATTTTTCAGAGCTCATCATCTGTGACAGCTCTTGGCTCTCCTGACTGTAACCTCCCTGTGGCAGCTTCTCACAGACTCAATCAACTCCTCTTCCCCTCCCCCCTCAAACACACACACACAGACACACACACACAGAGACCCCCTTCCAAAAACCCATCAAAGAGTAATACAATGGCTCCATCTGTAGGATAAAGTAGAGAGTCGCAACAGGAAGTTACCCCAAAATCTGAGGTTTCAAACAGGAAGTTGGGTTTCCGAACTTTGACGGCCAGAACCGGCACACGCTTCGACCCAAACTCACAATTTTCGGAGGACTTCTTCCAAAAATTGTCAAGGAGGGGCTGACAACATTTGAAGTGAATCTGGTCACCCGTCTAGAAACTGGACATCACACTATAAAATATGTCATTTCCTGCTATAAATAGGTGGCGCTACAACAATTGTATGAATATTGACATATGGATGTGTGCAGATAGGTACCATTAACAATCCTGTAAAGTTTGATGCAGTTTGGACAAAGTATGGCCGAAATATAGCAAAAATAAAGCAACTTCCTGTTTCGTGGCGAGTAATCGAACTTTGAGGGCCATAACTTCCACGCCCTTCAACAAAAACTCAAAATCTGCCGCAATTTAACATCGTCTATGTCTTAAGAACATACTATTAAGTTTTGAAGTCAATGGGATAATGCGTCTAGGACTAGTTCGCGTTCAAGCGACCCCTGGAAATGGCCAAAAACACACAATTTTTTCACCTTCGGTCAAAATAAAAATACTTTCTGTTGGGTTTAGAATATGGCCAAGAGACTTTTTGGTGCGTCATGGGATGTTACATATGTGTGCAGATTTTCAGATTTTTAGGCGCAACGGGCTTGGGGCTGTTCCGTTTAAAAATGTAGGTGGGCGCTACCGAGGGCATTTTACCACGCCCATGCTCAAGACCCCTAAATTATTAAATTTTTCGCCGTGCCTGACGCGTCTGCAAATTTTGGTAAGTTTTCACGCATGTTAAGGCCCTCAAAAAGCCGATCTAAGAGGCGGAAAAAGAAGAAAAAATAATAATAATAATAATAATTAAAGCTGCGAGCAGCGTTGAACGGGCCCTCGCACCCGGCGCCCGTCGGGGGAGCGGCGACCGCGGACCCGGCAACCGCGGGGTCAACGCAGGTCGCAGGGCACACGCTGGCGTAACAGTTCACACTTCCCAGATGTAAAAATTTTAAATAAAAGCTTTTATGCTAATTATTTTCTGTGATAATATTATTCAGAGCTCATCATCTGTGACAGATCATGGCTCTATTGACTGTAACCTCCCTGTGGCAGCTTCTCACAGACACAATCAACTCCTCTTCCCCTCCCCCCTCAGACACACACAGACACACACACACAGAGACCCCCTTCCAAAAACCCATCAAAGAGTAATACAATGGCTCCATCTGTAGGATAAAGTAGAGAGTCGCAACAGGAAGTTACCCCAAAATCTGAGGTTTCAAACAGGAAGTTGGGTTTCCGAACTTTGACGGGCCAGAACCGGCACACGCTTCGACCCAAACTCACAATTTTCGGAGCCAGTCTTCCAAAAATCCTTAAGTCTGTCCTGACAACATTTGAAGTGAATCTGGTCACCCGTCTAGAAACTGGACATCACACTATAAAATATGTCATTTCCTGCTATAAATAGGTGGTGCTACAACAATTGTATGAATATTGACATATGGATGTGTGCAGATAGGTACCATTAACAATCCTGTAAAGTTTGATGCAGTTTGGACAAAGTATGGCCGAAATATAGCAAATTTAAAGCAACTTCCTGTTTTGTGGCGAGTGATCGAACTTTGAGGGGCCATAACTTCCACGCCCTTCAATGAAAAGTCCGAAACTTTTGCAATTTAACTTCGTCTATGTCTTAAGAACAAATTATCAAATTTTGAAGTCAATCGGATAATGCGTCTAGGACTAGTTCGCGTTCAAGCGACCCCTGGAAATGGCCAAAAACACACAATTTTTCACCTTCCGGTCAAATAAAAATACTTTCTGTTGGGTTTAGAATATGGCTCCAAGAGACTTTTTGGTGCGTCATGGGATGTTACATATGTGTGCAGATTTTCAGATTTTTAGGCGCAACGGGCTTGAGGGGCTGTTCCGTTAAAAATGTAGGTGGCGCTACCGAGGCCATTTTGCCACACCCATGCTCAAGACCCTAAATTCTTAAATTTTTCGCCGTGCCTGACGCGTCTGCAAATTTTCAGGAGTTTTGACGCATTTTAAGGCCCTCAAAAAGGCGATCAAAGAGGCGGAAAAAGAAGAAAAAAAATAATAATAATAATAATTAAAGCTGCGAGCAGCGTTGAACGGGCCCTCGCACCCGGCGTCCGTCGGGGGAGCGGCGACCGGGGACCCCGGCAACCGCGGGGTCAACGCAGGTCGCAGGGCACACGCTGGCGTAACAGTTCACACTTCCCAGATGTAAAAATTTTAAATAAAAGCTTTTATGCTAATTATTTTCTGTGATAATATTATTCAGAGCTCATCATCTGTGACAGATCATGGCTCTATTGACTGTAACCTCCCTGTGGCAGCTTCTCACAGACACAATCAACTCCTCTTCCCTCCCCCCTCAGACACACACAGACACACACACACAGAGACCCCCTTCCAAAAACCCATCAAAGAGTAATACAATGGCTCCATCTGTAGGATAAAGTAGAGAGTCGCAACAGGAAGTTACCCCAAAATCTGAGGTTTCAAACAGGAAGTTGGGTTTCCGAACTTTGACGGGCCAGAACCGGCACACGCTTCGACCCAAACTCACAATTTTCGGAGCCAGTCTTCCAAAAATCCTTAAGTCTGTCCTGACAACATTTGAAGTGAATCTGGTCACCCGTCTAGAAACTGGACATCACACTATAAAATATGTCATTTCCTGCTATAAATAGGTGGTGCTACAACAATTGTATGAATATTGACATATGGATGTGTGCAGATAGGTACCATTAACAATCCTGTAAAGTTTGATGCAGTTTGGACAAAGTATGGCCGAAATATAGCAAATTTAAAGCAACTTCCTGTTTTGTGGCGAGTGATCGAACTTTGAGGGGCCATAACTTCCACGCCCTTCAATGAAAAGTCCGAAACTTTTGCAATTTAACTTCGTCTATGTCTTAAGAACAAATTATCAAATTTTGAAGTCAATCGGATAATGCGTCTAGGACTAGTTCGCGTTCAAGCGACCCCTGGAAATGGCCAAAAACACACAATTTTTTCACCTTCCGGTCAAAATAAAAATACTTTCTGTTGGGTTTAGAATATGGCTCCAAGAGACTTTTTGGTGCGTCATGGGATGTTACATATGTGTGCAGATTTTCAGATTTTTAGGCGCAACGGGCTTGAGGGGCTGTTCCGTTAAAAATGTAGGTGGCGCTACCGAGGCCATTTTGCCACACCCATGCTCAAGACCCCTAAATTCTTAAATTTTTCGCCGTGCCTGACGCGTCTGCAAATTTTCAGGAGTTTTGACGCATTTTAAGGCCCTCAAAAAGGCGATCAAAGAGGCGGAAAAAGAAGAAAAAAATAATAATAATAATAATAATAATAAACCGAACGAAAACAAGAAACACGCAAAATAATAATGTCCTTGCAACTCGTTGCATGGCCCCGTTGGGCCACGCAACTCGTTGCTCGGGCCCTAATAATTAAAGCTGCGAGCAGCGTTGAACGGCCCTCGCACCCGGCGCCCGTCGGGGAGCGGCGACCGCGGGACCCCGGCAACCGCGGGGTCAACGCAGGTCGCAGGGCACACGCTGGCGTAACAGTTCACACTTCCGAGATGTAAAAATTTTAAATAAAAGCTTTTATGCTAATTATTTTCTGTGATAATATTTTTCAGAGCTCATCATCTGTGACAGCTCTTGGCTCTCCTGACTGTAACCTCTCTGTGGCAGCTTCTCACAGACTCAATCAACTCCTTCCCCTCCCCTCAAACACAACACAAACACAAACACACACACACACAAACACACAGAGAAATACCCCTCCCAAAAGGAGATAAAACTCAGTTTTAACTTGAGTTTACAAGCTTTGAGCTTTGAGCAAAAGCATTTTTTTGCAAGTTCTGTTATTGGGTGCATATATAAATCATTTATGCTTAAACAAGGTTATAATGAAGTTATTTGAACAGTGAATATCTCATCTGCCTAAAGTCAGGGCGAAGCCACTAACCAGCTGTAGGGGGTATCATTAGGATTTTATCTTTATCCATACAGACCCCTATCAGTCCAGCTCAGACTGTTACTGGTTTAAAGAGAGTGAAGTTTATAGCAATTTGCAAAATTTGGAGATTAGTGACAAACTAACCAGTTAGACTACATACAGACAAGCTTTCATTTTAGCTGTTAGTAACAGTTTGCCATGAGCTTGACCAGCGTGCTGTGCTTCGTGTTAAACATGTCATGAGACTGTGGACAACGTTTGAGCCAGCTTTGACATCTGCAGATATGAGTTTCTGAAGAGGGGCCTGCTGAGGTTAGATTGTGCTGAATAATATCCATTTTCATATCAGAAAAAACACTGCATTAAACATTGTCTTAGCTCACTGAGCTGAGGTCAACAGGTAATATAACCAACCTGTGAGGTGGCTCACCCCCGTAAGATAAACACATAAATGATCCCTGATAGAACCGATAATTAAAGGCACATCAGTGACAGGGAATGCTATTAAAACTAAACTATAAACTGGTGACATTAACTGCAAAAGAAGATTTTTATTGATACATTTCAGGTAGAATTTAGTTTTCAATAAGGAAAATTGCTGTAAGAAAACCTGAATTTTTGCAACAAATTTAAAATAAAAGCTTTTATGCTAATTAATTTTCTGTGATAATATTTTTCAGAGCTCATCATCTGTGACAGCTCTTGGCTCTCCTGACTGTAACCTCCCTGTGGCAGCTTCTCACAGACTCAATCAACTCCTCTTCCCCTCCCCCCTCAAACACACACACACAGACACACACACACAGAGACCCCCTTCCAAAAACCCATCAAAGAGTAATACAATGGCTCCATCTGTAGGATAAAGTAGAGAGTCGCAACAGGAAGTTACCCCAAAATCTGAGGTTTCAAACAGGAAGTTGGGTTTCCGAACTTTGACGGGCCAGAACCGGCACACGCTTCGACCCAAACTCACAATTTTCGGAGGACTTCTTCCAAAAATTTGTCAAGGAGGGGCTGACAACATTTGAAGTGAATCTGGTCACCCGTCTAGAAACTGGACATCACACTATAAAAATATGTCATTTCCTGCTATAAATAGGTGGTGCTACAACAATTGTATGAATATTGACATATGGATGTGTGCAGATAGGTACCATTAACAATCCTGTAAAGTTTTGATGCAGTTTGGACAAAGTATGGCCGAAATATAGCAAAAATAAAGCAACTTCCTGTTTCGTGGCGAGTAATCGAACTTTGAGGGGCCATAACTTCCACGCCCTTCAACAAAAACTCAAAATCTGCCGCCAATTTAACATCGTCTATGTCTTAAGAACATACTATTAAGTTTTGAAGTCAATGGGATAATGCGTCTAGGACTAGTTCGCGTTCAAGCGACCCTGGAAATGGCCAAAAACACACAATTTTTTCACCTTCCGGTCAAAATAAAAATACTTTCTGTTGGTTTTAGAATATGGCTCCAAGAGACTTTTTGGTGCGTCATGGGATGTTACATATGTGTGCAGATTTTCAGATTTTTAGGCGGGCAACGGGGCTTGAGGGGCTGTTCCGTTTAAAAAATGTAGGTGGCGCTACCGAGGGCATTTTACCCACGCCCCATGCTCAAGACCCCTAAATTATTAAATTTTTCGCCGTGCCTGACGCGTCTGCAAATTTTGGTAAGTTTTCACGCATGTTAAGGCCCTCAAAAAGCCGATCTAAGAGGCGGAAAAAGAAGAAAAAAAAATAATAATAATAATAATAATAATAATTAAAGCTGCGAGCCAGCGTTGAACGGGCCCTCGCACCCGGCGCCCGTCGGGGGAGCGGCGACCCGCGGGACCCCGGCAACCGCGGGGTCAACGCAGGTCGCAGGGCACACGCTGGCGTAACAGTTCACACTTCCCAGATGTTAAAATTTTAAATAAAAGCTTTTACGCTAATTATTTTTCTGTGATAATATTTTTCAGAGCTCATCATCTGTGACAGCTCTTGGCTCTCCTGACTGTAACCTCCCTGTGGCAGCTTCTCACAGACTCAATCAACTCCTCTTCCCCTCCCCCTCAAACACAAAACACAAACACACCCACACACACACACACAAACACACAGAGAAATACCCCCTCCCAAAAGGAGATAAAACTCAGTTTTTAACTTGAGTTACAAGCTTTGAGCTTTGAGCAAAAGCATTTTTTTAAGTTCTGTTATTGGGTGCATATATAATTCATTTATGCTTAAACAAGGCTTATAATGAAGTTATTTGAACAGTGAATATCTCATCTGCCTAAAGTCAGGGCGAAGCCACTAACCAGCTGTAGGGATGGTATCATTAGGATTTTATCTTTATCCATACAGACCCCTATCAGTCCAAGCTCAGACTGTTACTGGTTTAAGAGAGTGAAGTTTTATAGCAATTTGCAAAATTTGGAGATGAGTGACAAACTAACCAGTTAGACTACATACAGACAAGCTTTCATTTTAGCTGTTAGTAACAGTTTGCCATGAGCTTAACCAGCGTGCTGTGCTTCCTGTTAAACATGTCATGAGACTGTGGACAACGCTGAAAATATTACTTTACTAACTACTGGCCAAACAGGCGCTTTGACAAAGAAAAGGTAAAGGCCAGCAGCTTTTACTTTTCAATGCACTTGTCGTCAACTTGAGTGGCTTATATTCAGCTGGTTCACCTCGACGCTGGAGGACCTAGTGGAACTTTTCCTGTCGCCGTACACTGAGTAAGACGAAAAAATCAGCTGACCCCGTGTGAAATTTCCTAACTGATCAAAACCAAACTGTAAAGACAGCATCAATCCACGCTCAGCTTTGGTCAAGGGGAGACATATGGTAAGATTACATGAATTCATGTAATCTTCTTTGAGACTACAATTTCAGACTTAACTAAGTCATTCACTAGTGTCTTGGCAGCGTTTATGGGTTCTTTAGACAGGTCTCTAACTGGTTTTCTTTCCAGGGTCATTGAAATCTTTGGCTTCCTACCTCTGCCCAGGCTTGTTCTGCACAGTGTGGCTCTCCTTGAATTTCTCGGTGACGCTTCTCATTTGAGTTCTTGACGCTTGGAAATGCTGTTATAACTTTGTATATCCTTCTCCTGCTTCCTAAGCATCGACAATTCTTCAAGTCTACAGTGATTTCCTTAGTTTTTGGCATGATGCTTTCTCAAGTGACAGCTCAAATCTTAACTGAAGTTTTTTATACCGCGTGTAAAGCAGCTCTTGGCTCTCCTGACTGTAACCTCTCTGTGGCAGCTTCTCACAGACTCAATCAACTCTTCTTCCCCTCCCCCCCTCAAACACAAACACAAACACAAACACACACACACACACACACACACACACACACACAGACACACACACACAGAGACCCCCTTCCAAAAACCCATCAAAGGAGTAATACAATGGCTCCATCTATAGGATAAAGTAGAGAGTCGCAACAGGAAGTTACCCCAAAATCTGAGGTTTCAAACAGGAAGTTTGGGTTTCTGAACTTTGACGGGCCAGAACCGGCACACGCTTCGACCAAAACTCACAATTTTCGGAGCCAGTCTTCCAAAAAATTCCTCAAGGAGGGGCTGACAACATTTGAAGTGAATCTGGTCACCCGTCTAGAAACTGGACATCACAACTATAAAATATGTCATTTCCTGCTATAAATAGGTGGTGCTACAACAATTGTATGAATATTGACATATGGATGTGTGCAGATAGGTACCATTAACAATCCTGTAAAGTTTGATGCAGTTTGGACAAAGTATGGCCGAAATATAGCAAAAATAAAGCAACTTCCTGTTTCGTGGCGAGTAATCGAACTTTGAGGGGCCATAACTTCCACGCCCTTCAACAAAAACTCCAAAATCTGCCCGCAATTTAACATCGTCTATGTCTTAAGAACATACTATTAAGTTTTGAAGTCAATGGATAATGCGTCTAAGGACTAGTTCGCGTTCAAGCGACCCCTGGAAATGGCCAAAAACACACAATTTTTTCACCTTCCGGTCCAAAATAAAAATACTTTCTGTTGGGTTTAGAATATGGCTCCAAGAGACTTTTTGGTGCGTCATGGGATGTTACATATGTGTGCAGATTTTCAGATTTTTAGGCGCAACGGGCTTGAGGGCTGTTCCGTTTAAAAATGTAGGTGGCGCTACCGAGGCCATTTTACCACACCCATGCTCAAGACCCCTAAATTATTAAATTTTTCGCCGTGCCTGACGCGTCTGCAAATTTTGGTAAGTTTTCACGCCATGTTAAGGCCCTCAAAAAGCCGATCTAAGAGGCGGAAAAAGAAGAAAAAAAATAAATAATAATAATAATAATAATAATAATAATAAACAGACCGAAACAAAGAGGGTCCTTGCAACTCGTTGCATGGCCCGTTGGGCCACGCAACTCGTTGCTCGGGCCCTAATAATAATAATAAACAGACCGAAAACAAGAGGGTCCTTGCAACTCGTTGCATGGCCCCGTTGGGCCCACGCAACTCGTTGCTCGGGCCCTAATAATAATAATAATAATAATAAACAGACCGAAAACAAGAGGGTCCTTGCAACTCGTTGCATGGCCCCGTTGGCCCACGCAACTCGTTGCTCGGGCCCTAATAATAATAAACCGACCGAAAAACAAGAGGGTCCTTGCAACTCGTTGCATGGCCCCGTTGGGCCCACGCAACTCGTTGCTCGGGCCCTAATAACTGATGCATCACTGACTTGTTTGGTACATAAAATGTGTTACACTAACAGAAAACTACACTGATGGTTGATGTATGTTGATTCATTGATGAAAAATACCTTCCAAAAAAGTCCATTCACAATATGTCAGCAGAGAAGTGAAAATTACTCAAAATGAAATGAATGTAAACCTGAGTTCAAGTTATACCTCAAAGATGTGAATATTATTTGAGCAAGCACAGTGCGTTCTATCTGGCTAGTTTATGTTTTCAAGCTTGCTCTATCTACTAAGGTCACTATGAAGGCATAACTTGTGTCTACACTTACCAGACATATAACATTAGACATACTCTAAAATGTAGATTAGATTTTTGTGCAGAATCCATCTGCGCAAATGCTGGATTATGAACATGAGTTCTATAATCAACATAAACTCTGCTGACAAGCATTACTTGTATTCCTTACAGAGTCTAGATGGATGTTGGCCTCACCACCAGCAGATGGAGACAGTGCACAGCAGACCAGAGCTGACTGAATTAATGAAGATTTATTGTGATCATCAGAAACCGGTCGTGATTATTGTGCAGACTTGACTGGAATTAATGGCCAAATATGGAGATGAGCATTATGTAGTATCACTGGCTGTTATTCTAGTATCAAAAATACATTATTTTGTTTACCTGCATTAAATACAGTGTTATCTTCCATAGCTCTCACAGCTGCCTCAACAGCATCCACTGCATTTCCTCCCCTTTTCAGCACAGAAAACCCTTCACATGCTGCGGCCTTCACTCCATTAACAGAGGCCTCGGCCAGTTCATCTGGTATGGTCCACGCCCCACCATGCACTACTACAACTGCTGACATCTTGAGTTCCTATGAGAAAAAAAGGACAAAGTAGTTTATAGAATTTAAGTTTACCTGAGTAAATATTGGTTTACTAGTGTTTACACAGTCATCTCTGTGCACTTGGATTTAGTCACACTGTTTAAGATGGTTTTATGCCAAGAACATCAGATGTAATTCAGTTCATATGTGAGACTAATTCACGCTTCAGTCTCACGCCTCAAGTTCATGTTTAATGATCAAAAGCTCCAAAACAGCTACTAAATGGATCTTGAGGTGAGACTGTTTTGTTAACTTTTCAAGGTCAAAAATGAACTTCGAAACTTCGACAGCATTTTAATGGTGCTTTAATTGATATGTCACAATTTTCTACCTTCTTGTTCTTGTTATTGACCTCTGATTCTCAACATTACTATTTTCTCACCTTTCCCCTGCATTCCATCAAAATCCATTTTGTCTCCTTCCAAAACTTTATTGATCATAATTAATCTGCCAAGGTAAAAGAAAATATTAACATATACATGTATACACTGCAGAACCAAACCATAACATTTTGCGGCTGCTTTGATGATTGATGATTCGTATTAGTAGTAATAGTAGTAAGAGCTATTGGCATTTCTTCCAGCTAAGTCTCTGTGTTTGTGTGCACTAGATGATCTCTCTAGTCCTCTAGCGCAACCTTCAACTGATTCATACATTTTTAAGTGTTGTTTTAACTTTACAACTAAACCACAGGACACGTGTAAAGCCCCTCAGGCAATGTATCTGGTCCAGTCGCTAAAAGGACGTTTATTCTGGACAGTTAACACGTGTGCGTTATTAATGTACAACAGCTGGTTGAGTGTACAGATGTACAGATGTAATTAAACATCTGGACTTTTCTTACCTTTCCCGATCTTCACACTTTATATCCCGGGGGAGAAGCTCTCCGCCATACTCACGTGGTTTCACAGGATTTGACAAGTGTTTTGCTCCCCTTCATTGCTACTTGCGCCTTCATACCAATGTCAAGTCTAATATAATTCAAGATCAGGTTTCCGTTAAAACCTTTCAAAATAAAATCCGTGTTACCCAACCTCAACTTTTAAGGGATAACCCTTTTGAAATAAAAGGTCAACGTAGAGAAGAATCAAGTGTCTGTTTTCCAGATGCTCTTTGCATGAACAAATACTATATCATTCTTATTAATGTAAGGGCAGCTATTATACAGGCTAATAAAAATAAAGGCACATAACAAAAATTCAACAGACCGCTTAAAAAGCATGCGTCATTTTGTGCCCAGGGTATGATTTTGTTCTACCCAATCAGCTCCTATTTCCTAAAAATCTAACATTACCCCTAGTACATGAAATACACAGCTTCAAAATATACAGTCTTTTAATTTTTCAATATAGTAAATAAATTGCTAATCATTTGCCCAAGAAAAACTATGATCTTCCCACTGCCATTTGAGCTGTGTTTGTCTCTAGGACTCCATCTCAGCTGTTCTGTCTTGCCCTAAAACTGATTAAATTAATTTTTAATGCAGTACAAACCAGGACAGCTTGCACCTTTATCATTTCAAACACATGTTATCCTTTATGAACATATTATCTCACATATTTAATGTGCCCATATTGGATCAAGATGCTCTTCATATCTCTCCTCTCCTCAGATTTGACATGAAAAAAAAAAAAAACGAAATAAAGTTCATACCGTGGGGCCCCAGACACTTTCCTATTCCAGTTCACAGGCCAGTTCTGTTACATGTATATTTTCTTTGTGTAACACATGTACAGTATGTAACCTACTGTATTCTGGATTTCCATTTGTAGTGGTTGTGTAGATCATAGGTGTTATACAATTTTATTTTGAAAACAAGTTTAAAAACACATTTTTAGATTAATCTCCCCAGCTTGACAAAGGCGGGCTAACTGGGGGTAAAAAGAGGACAGTTTATCAGTTGGCCAAGCAATCACAATGAGCATAGA
>NW_026115734.1:0-23385 GCF_001640805.2 Lates calcarifer | reverse complement strand
AGCAGACACACACACACACAACACACACACACACACACACACACACACACAGGAGCAGAGCAGACAGGTGAAGGAGAGATAAATTACACACACACACACACACACACATATAACACATACACTGCAGAAAGCAGTATTTTAATATAATTGGGAGACTTTTCTGCCAGAGAGAGGGGGCAGATAAGTGACTAAAAGTTTTTAAAATAGAGAATTTACAATAAATATCGAAGCAAACAACAATAGGACACATAATCCTAGGAATTTTAACTCTTGTGGGATTTCTTTTGTTTCTTAGTGGAATTATTTGGAGAGTACTAGAAGATTTAACTGGCAATTAGTAGTAGACAAATAAATAAGACAAAATAAATAAATTAATAACTAAAATAGATAAAATAAACAAATTAAGTAATAAATAATTAGATTTTTTTTTAAAAAGTAGTTAATTAATAAATAAGTTGATAACATAGATAAATTAGTAAATAACTAAGTAAGGTAAAATAAACAAATTAACAAATGACTAAATAATTAGATAAAATAAAGTAATTAAGTAGTAAACAATAGATAAGATAAAAATAAATAAGTTAATAAAATTAAAATAGATAAAATAAAGTACTTGATTAATTGATTAATTAATTAATAGATAAGATAAAGTAGCTAAATTAATAAATAAGTAAGAGAGATAAAGTAATTAATAAATTAACTAATAGATAAATAAAAAAAAGTGTATAAAAAGTGAATGGAAGAACAGAGAGAGAGAGAACAGTGATGAAGACAAAATCTTAACCCTGATCACATTGACAATTGAGGGGATAAAGAGACTCGGGGCATCAGAACACATTTTTGGCTGGAACAAACGTATTATGATGATGAAGGTATAAACATTGGCAAACAGAACAAGAGATTAGTCAGAAATTGTGGCAAATCACTGAAATTGTAAACTTAGCTCAAACAAAAGAAGAATTTCCTTTAATACCTTGGGAGAGCGTGATACGTAAATTGTGGGTTCCCAAAACTTTGGCTTTAATACTAGAGCAGCTTTGTAATCATCCAACAGGAGTTATTACACTCCCTTTGCGTCCCTTTTTAGGAATCCGAAGGTTTAACTATAGCAGGAATAAATAGAGGGGCGGTAGATCCACGGCTGAGTATCACCATTATCCCCAGAAGAGTGGAGTGGCACACAGGGAAATTTGGATATCACGAGAACTCCAGCCGAGGATGGGACTGAAGGATTAAGATACAATCCCACAAAAATACCAGTATTAAAACAAGCAGTAACTGCAGGTAAAATACTAGTGTTAATACAAACTAGAGAAGAGGGAGAGCCAGAAATCTCCAAACAGGAAGAGAGTGCAAAACAAGGATTCATGGGGGTAAAAATGAGTAAAAAAGAGGGACTGCTAACTCCAGTGGAATTAGTGATAAGACAACATCCAGACCATGCCAAGCAAATCAGACTCTGCATGAAAAAGTGGCACAGACGTACATCAGGCAACTTACAGTGGCCGCTGGAAGGAACCTTTAAAGCTGCATGCTGCAGTGAAGTGGAGGCCAACATTAAACATTACAAAGCAAAAGACACAAGTGGACCTGAGAGAAGGGAAACGGGCCAGAGAGAGAGAAGTGCTCAGGTGGTTCAGAGAAAACAGCAAGAAAACACTTACTAGAAGTGAAACAAATGCCAACATTAGCCGAGAATGATAAAAAGAATGAAGAGAAGCCACAGGTCGAGCCCACTGCTCCATTACAGACAACACGGCCTCCCCCGTATTCACCCCATGTAACATCCAAGCCAGCTGGACTGTATCCAGTACAGGAAGCAGAGAGTGTGGAACGGTGAACTGATGGGGAAAATTTACAATAAACTGGAATGCTCTGCCTGGAAAAAAGGAGACAAATGGTGATCAAGTGAATAGTGTGCACGCAGAACGGAATGATGCAATGAGCACACACACTGAACAAGGAACACACTGGACAGAGAGTATGTGTCTAAACGAAGAATCTGAAGAGGAAGACAGAGATAAAAGGGATTATCGCCAAGTTGTACGAAGGAGGACTTCCATAGAGGAAGACAAGGAACGGTATCGAAAACTGGAGAGCCACACCAACATCATCAAACAGAAAGCAGTATCAGCTGTTGCAGGACAGGTGGCAAACACGGAAAAGTGACCTAGGGGGAGTCAGAGAGCAATGTGGAAGACTCTCTGGCAACGGTCTGTGGCACAGCACACCTAAGGAGACAGATGACCTGTCTCTGGTGGAGGGGAGGGAGCAACTACCCCTACAGAGAGCCCGATCAACGAGTGGAGCTGACTGGGAGAGTCTCAACACAGGATTAATGAAAGACCTGAAAGCATTGTATGACCTACAAAAAGAAAAAGATGAGCTTCAACAACACCTAACCCAATTAAAAGTAAAAGATACTGCACAACATACATTGGCAGATATGACACACACAACATATAAGCATGGAGCTGACAGGAACCATGACAACAAAAGGTAAAGATAAATTAGAGGATTTTTGCCAACGGCTGGACAATATACAACAGTCTCTCACAGAACTGACAGAGCATCCCAGAGGTCAGACACAAAAACCTCAATGATTATCAAAATAACATGAGACTGAGAAGTGGCAAAGTGTTGGGACAGACTGAATCTCAAGATGACTCACACAATGACATGACAACAATGTGTCCATTAGTGACCAAAGGCCTGAATCCTGCTCATTATGTACCATGGTCATTTTGTGATATGGTTGGACTTGCTGGAAGACTGCCAGATCTAAGTGAAGGAGCAAACAAATGGATAACAGCACTAGAGGAAAACACAGCTGGTGTAACCTTGGCTCTAGGAGACATTCAAGCACTACTCATGTATACAGCAGGCAAGCCACACTACTGAAGAGATTTTCCATGGGGCTAATCTGCCCCTAGTGGTGGCAGGAAATAGAGCTGATAGTGTGGGATTCAATGGACACCGCAATGAAGTGTGGACAGAACTGAGAAAGCAATATCCAGAAAAAATGAATCCCTCTAAGTTGGAAGGAGAAAAACTTAAAGATGACGAGTGCCCAGCCAAGTTCCTACGATCCTTTCAAACAAAATGGAGGGAGGAAACAGGAAGTACATGGAATGCTAATAACACCACACAGAGCCCCTTTAAAGTAATGGTGAAGAAAGCTATGCCACAGGAAGTACAAAAACGCTTGGACAATGTGGTTGGACTGATGAAAATGGAGTGGCCATTGTTTGCTGAACATCTAATACATCATGTTGAAAATGCCAGAAAAGAGAAACAAAGAGAAGAAGAGGTGAACAAACACCTGGCCAGCAAACTCACACAACTACAATTAAATGACTTAAATTCTAAGCAGAAGAAAGAAAAAAGCAAAATACAAGCCCCAGTGGTGCTGGCAGAACAGACTCAAACACCACAAGCCACTACAGTTGTTCAGCAGCAATCGGCAGGGCCTTAAACACCAGCCCAGACTCAGGTGCCCCCAGGGCCTATGCACCCAACACCACCTGCACCTCTGCCACCCATTCACGTCCATGTGAATCAGTCTCAGCCAAATAGAGAACTGCCTTACAGAGGACAACCAGGACAAAGAGGTGGCATGTATCGAGGAAGGGGGAGAGGTCTCCCTCCACAGCAGATAAGGCGTACACTGTCAAACACACCACTGAGTGCAAACCAAGATGAAGAACTGTTATGCTGGGGGTGCAACCAGAAAGGCCACCGTCGTAGTGACTGTCCCACCAACCCGTGGATGGGACCAGCGAGGGAGTGGCAATAGGGGTGCCCAGAGGAGCCACAGGGGAAGTACATGACACCGGTTGTATCAATGCAGCCACAGGATGAACCAACTGTTCCTGTCGTAGTACAAAATCAGGAGCACGCCTTTATGGTAGATACAGGAGCCACTTACTCCTGTATTGGAAACGCTGGCTCCTCACTTCCCCTCTCAGGCTTATCAATCAAGACCGTTGGCTTCTCTGGGACATCACAAGTCATTCCCCTAACACAACCGGTGCGTATGTTGATAGCTGATAAATCAATAGTGGCACCCTTGCTGTACTCAGAAAGTACACCTATTAATCTTTTGGGACGAGACATCTTATGCCCACTAAAAGCCACCATTACATGCACTCACAGAGGCCTAGCATTGGACTTTTTGCCTGAGCCCATCCATAAAATAATGATGGTGCGTGAATTTGAGGAGCCCAAAAACCCAGCCATCCAGGTTCAACCTGCTATATATTGGATACAATGGCCAGCTAAGTCAGAATTGGCTCGGCAATGGACTTTGTGGATAGAGAAAATACATCAAGAATTGAGACCTGCACAAGAGCCACAGTTACCGCTGCATTGCACTCTTATGTATGAAGAAACCCAACAACACAGTGACTATGAGGCATGTTGGAAGCAGCTACTTGCTGGAAAAACCCTCTCAGTAATATGCCAAGATATATATGTGGGGCCACAAGGAGCAGCAGCAGCAGTCATTCTCCCGTCACAGTTACGTCAGTGGTTCCAAGTGCCCAACTCAACCCCTCATGTTACTCTTATGATCAAAGATGGACATGAGTCACATGAACTTGGCCCTATGATGGAGCAGGCAATAATGGTGCCTGTATGGCAGCCCACTGCAGACAAACGTATTCACACCTCCTCCAACAAACAAAACCTTAAAATATCATTGTGGACATATAATGAGGGAACAGCAACACAAGTGTTGTTAAGTCAAAGGCCTCCCACACAGCTACCACTTTCAGAAGAACATAGTCTGCTGTTACGTCAGATACCACTAGAGGTATGGTCAAAGAAACAGATGTAGGGCTAGTAAAATCAGGCCTAATATTGTGTTACCTTACAAAAAACAGTATCCACTCAAACCCCACCAAATTACAGGCATAAAACCCACCATTGAAGGCCTAGTAGATGCAGGAGTATTAATACCAACTAAAAGTACCTGTAACACATCAATCTACCCAATTAAAAAGCCAAACTCCAATGATTATCGCTTAGTACATGACCTACGCGCTTTTAATGCTGTTGTAGACGCCAAGACACCTATTGTTCCAGATCCACACACATTACTTTCAAACATACCACCTGATGCATGCTGGTACACAGTGATTGATTTATGTTCAGCATTTTTCAGTGTGCCTCTGCACCCAAATTCTCAGTATTTGTTTGCCTTCACATATCAGGGACAGCAATACACATACACACGCCTTCCTCAAGGCTATGTAGAAAGCCCATCAATTTTTAACAGAGTGTTAGCTAATGACCTGCAGCACATAGATGTAACAAGTACAGTCATACAGTACGTTGATGATCTGTTAATATGCAGTCCCACTAAATCACAGTGTGAAAAAGATTCAGTCTCAGTCCTGACGGCTTTAGCTAAGGGGGGACATAAAGTAAGTAAAGATAAATTACAGTTCCGCCAATCTGAAGTTGAGTATTTAGGCAGACAGCTTTGTGGAAATAAACATGCCATAGCTCCATCACAAATTGAAGCTATAACTAAGGCTCCCAAACCACAAACTGTGGGACAAATGTTTTCATTTCTGGGGATGGCGGGGTGCAGTCGGCCTTGGATCTGTGATTATGCGATTAAAACAGCCCCACTGCGTGGTCTCATTCGTGCAGCAGGCCAAACAAATGGCTCTGCTGAGCTACAATGGACAGCTGAAGCTGAGGGGGCTTTCCAAGCCCTGAAAACAGATATGCAAACAGCACCAGCGCTGGGTAACCCTGACTACACTAAAATGTTTCACTTATTTGTTGCAGAAAAAACAGGTTACGCGTGCGCAGTCCTGATGCAAGACACTCCCACTGGTAAGCAACCACTTGCATATTACAGTACCAAATTGGACAACATTGAAACAGGCTTCCCACCCTGTTATCAGGGATTGGCTGCAGCAGCATTTGCCTTCCAAAAAGCATCAACAATAACAATGGGGCATTCAACCACGTTATACACATATCATCAGTTACATGCTCTCATTACTATTAAACTTCCACAGCCTTGTTCAGCCCAACTGGCAGAAATCAAGGCCCTAACAGTGGCGTGTCGCCTGGCAAGAGAGGAGCCATAAAAGTCACTCATGACGGACCTCAAAATGGTCTATGGTGTAGCGCCCATGGACAATTTGTTCTCCCACAAGCATTGTTAAAAGTCACAATTCGTGATGCGCATGGTCCTGACCATCGCGCAAGGGGGGCGATACTAAGGAGACTTCAAACTTTTTGGTGGGCTCCATTTATGGCAAGAACAGTAAATAGAACATTTTCAGCACCAATTGCACACATTCCACCACCTGATGGTCCATTTCGACATCTCATGATGGATTTCATAGATATGACAGAACGTATAAAAGGATTTAGGTATATTTTAGTGGTAATTGACAGATTCAGTAGATGGATAGAGGCCATCCCAACGAAAGGCCCAGATTGTAGATCAACAGCCAAATTCCTGTGCAAAGAAGTTTTTCCACGTTTTGGATTACCAGACACTATCAGTTCAGATAATGGTCCAGCTTTTGTAGCTGACACAATAAAAATAGCTCTAAAAATGTTAGGGATCAAACAGAAATTTGGATGTGTCTATCATCCACAATCACAGGGAGCAGTAGAACGAGCAAATGGTACATTAAAAACAAAACTTGCAAAAATAAGGGCTGATAGTCAATATAAGATCAATTGGGTAGATGCATTACCGTTGGCTTTGATGTCTATGCGCTCACAAGCTAACCGACTAACACACCTAACACCTCATGAAATGCTTACAGGGAGACCAATGCCAGTTCCCTATCTTAGAGGGTCATATGAGGGACCACCGCTTGAGCAGTGTGAAAAAGAACTAACTCACTATCTGCGACACTTAACGCAAATACATAAAGCTGTGTTTCAACAGGTGAAAGCTGTATCGGAAGACAAAGACGCAGACATCCCAGAACAGCTGAGGAGAATTGAACCAGGCGAGTGGGTCTACGTAAAGGTGTTCAAACGCAAGTGGGACCAACCTCGAAGAGAAGGGCCCTTTAAGGTGATCCTAGCAACCCCAACTGCATTGAAAGTGGAGGGTAAGAAAGTTTGGTTCCATTTAAATCACTGCTGCAGAGCAAGAGATCCAGGAGAGAGAGCAAGGGTGCAGCATGAGCCAGAAAGGGACGGCGATTTATGGGAAAGAACGGAAGACTAGGAGATGGAAAACCTTAATCTTGTGAACATTAGGAATAATATTAGTACTTGTTAACCTGGATGCACTAAAAAACATACAATGAATGTAATCTCGCTATATTATGCATCAGATTTGATATTTAGTACACACGTAGCCTTACAGAAGTTTGGCCGAGAGTGGGTAGAATATAAGTCAGCATGTTATGAACAGCAGTATGTGTGTGTCAATGACATAGGGTTCAGGGTTGGTAAAACGGTAGTACTTTCATTCAGACACAGATAAAAAGACACTAGCATAGGTCATGTTGCTGTGATAATCCCACTATTCTATATAATCTCTACCTAGCTAGGCATGGCTGAACATCCAAGGATTGAAGGGCAGAACAACACGCATGTGCCACAGAGGTTCATGTATCGTGCGGAGCCTCGTCCTCCCAGGCAGCCAGTCCAGCCAGCACCAGGACCCAGCTGGGCTATAGGTGCACATCGACTGCCAGCTCAACCAGGTCCCTTCAATCCCTGGCTCCAGGGGAACTGGTTGTGCTCTCCAAGATACCCACCACCGCCACCACCTTTTGTGCCTATGCCACCACCAGGACCAAGCAGATACCAACAGCCTCCACCTGCAACCAACTAGATGAAGGAGGAGACGCAGCCTCAGCAGTCTGCACCAACCAGCACACCAGCCCATCTGCAGCAGCCGCGGCCTCCAGGAGATGAACGTGGGATGCAACATATAGCTCCCGTGCGGGGGGAGACTACACCAGCTCAACCCAATGTCCCAGCTCAATTAGTTGAAAATCTAGATGCTGTGGCATTCATGTCTGCACAATGCTTCAGAGCCCTGCTAGCCACTAAAACCCCAGAGGAGATTGTTCTCCTGCGTGCTCACCGCAGGCGGGTGTTACAGCGTTACAAGGCACGTGAAACCCGTGCTATTGCTTGCCAGTACAACCAAGATCTGCATCAGTGGCTGGCTGAGAAACACCGCCTAGTGCAGACTAAGGAGAGCCTCCAGGAGGAGGCTGAGATTCTCCGCCAGGATCGCAACTGGATCTTGCAAGAGAGGAACGAACTTGTACGAGAGAAGATTCGACTCCTCACTCAACTAGTTGAGTTGAGGACCCCAGTGTCACCAATAAGGCTGTCACTCCTCTCAGTTGATCTCAACCTTACCCCTACAAGCCCTGATCCAAGCACATAAAAAGAATATACCCCTACGCACTAACATCTCACCACCTTTGAACACTTTGACCACTGGACACTACACGCTGAACTTATACTAGACAAGATGGACACTAGGCACTGTTACACTGAGCATTGATCACAAAGGTATATTAGTTCACGAGTGTTTGTGAAATCCATTATATAACTTTACTGTGTTTCACCATTTGTTTTCATCACCTTGTTCACTCATTTATGATAATCACCTTCTATGTATTCAAGTTTAAGTCTCACTTATAATTAATCCTGTGTGTTGAAGTTTGCCTTAGAGTAACTAGATGTTTGAGTTTATCCTTGTGTACCCTATCAGTATCAGTATTCACTGTTTAAAAAAAAAAAAAAGAGACATGTGGCGCATGTATGTTATGTGTGAGTAGATGTTAGTGTTCACTGCATGCTTACTTTGGGTGAAAAAGACATAATTTTAAAAAATGAAACAAGGAAGAGTTAAGAAATGTGGTAAAAAATAAGGGTGACTTAGTTTTAATAAAAAGTAAATACAATTAGAACAGACCAGAACATAATGGAGTAAAGCAGTGTGAGAAAAGGCCAAATGAGGACAGGGTCTGCCCTGAACACGACCCTGCAAGCTGGAGTGCAGCCAGAAGAAAAGCACTGGGGCTTTCCAGAAAACAGTGGCCTTGAAGAGAAGATAAGAGTCTATTTTTGGAGCCCAGGTGTTTCTCAAAAAACAGTGACCTTGAAGATAACACGTGAGAGAAATTATTTTTTTGGGGAGCCCCATCATAGACATCTAAATGAACCAATGTTTAAGTGGTGTAAATTGGTTTGACCAGTAAAATGACCTGAGAGGCGTGGAAAGTCATTGTCAAAAATTTATTAAAAAAAGGGACAAAGCCAGTACTGTTTTGGAGCATTTCTGGTGTATCATGTATGCACTATGATCGGTTCCCGGGTTTCTTTGTCGACAAATAAACTCTGCTGCCTTGGACACTGCCGACTCCTGATCATTTTTGGACACCTGAATTAGGCTGAAGAATTCTGATCGTAGCCCAGTGGTTTGGGACTTTAAACCCAAATCCACATCAGTACCTGCACACCTGCTGAATAAGAACACATCTGGGAGCGCTGAGGCACGTGTGCGCCCCCATTTCTGAGTTTAGATCCCTCATTAAATTCCACGGATGTGCTCCACCATCCTCCAGGTAAGACTGGAAAATGTTCAGTCATGACTATTGACGGACTTCTGCCGACTTCCACGGAAAAAAAGAAAAAAAAGTTTAGCTCTTATAAGCAGATGATGGAAGGCACACACCTGTGTACCTACATGTTGTCCTAGGAGAAGAAAGAAAGGAAAAGGAAAAAGGAAAGGGATGTGGAAAATTCACAGTTGGACACATTACTCTACTTTTTTCTGTTGGTTATTAAGAAGTTATTCTGACTGATGACAAAAACTAATGCACACATGAACTTTAATGTAACCACAAAGTAATTATTATTGCCTTATAATTTATAGGGTTGATATCAGTTATGAGTAGATCAAAATAATATACAGAATGAGCACATATACACATATTACAATAATGGCATTGTAACAACTGCTGAATTACTCATAATTGTATAAGCATGTAGTGCCAATATTTTTAAATATCAAGTATATTATGATTAATAACATTGCAGGGATCAAGTGCTTGACTTTTATAATCACTCTGTTTTAAAAGTGTAGGTGCAGTGACTACCCCTCTGGTCCCTGTGTGTGCCTGACATTTTTTCACTTTAGGTTATCATACGTACAGGTTGGCTTATAAGACTCATTAACACAAAGAAGTCAGGTCATGTGTAGATTTCATTCTACCAAGTAGTATTGATGCCTTTCATTTTGGAGGCTGTGTTGTGTGGTCTGCCACAACACATAATGGCTGCCACTGGAAACACTACATGTCTCATCATCTCTTGGGATGCATCAAATGTAGTTTTCCATATAGAGATAATGGCTCATAATACACATTCATCTGTACGTTGGGTAACATGCTTTACAGTTTCCTTTTGAATTTTTAAGCAGCTTAAGAACAAACATTGCAGTTCACTGCTATTTTTCCATCAGCAAGAAGATGCAGGAAGCATTGATAGTATTAGCGGTAGCAGCAATAGCAATAGCAGTGGGAATTCGGGTCCTCACCATCATTCCGATTAAGATTTGTTAATTAAGTGTTAATGGTAATGCAGTTTAGATGTAGGCTACCATACACACATATTGGAGTACATGACTCCTTGACATGGTGAAGTTGAGTTATTTGTAGGAAATAAATTTATAATATCAAGTAAGTCCATAAGATAGTTTTGTTTTCCTGTTTGGACAGCAGGAAGATTCGGTGATTGAGACGTGGAAGCTGTGGGACCAGATGGGCAGGAACTTTGTGGACACAGAGGTGAGTACTAGACACTTGTGTAGCGCCATATCATAACACAAGTTATCTCAGGGCACTTTCCATATAGAGCAGGTCAAAACCAACTCTTTCCAACGGCATGTATGGAGACTCAACAGTTTCTTCCATGAGCAGCAGGTGGAGACAGAGGAGAGAAAAACTTCCTTTTAACAGGCAGAAACCTTGAGCAGAACCGGGCACATGGTTGGGGGATGACCTGCCTCGATTGGTTGACTTGGGGGAGGGGGGCACAGAAACAAACAACAGAACTGATCGTACTAGTAGTGATAATAGTAATATATGAGACATGAAGACATGATGGTGTCTGGACACGAAGGGCTTTGTATGTGAGGAGGAAGATTTTAAACTCTGTTCTGGATTTTACAGGGAGCCAATGTAGTGAGGCTAACACTGGGGAAATGTTATTTTATTTTTTCTTAGTTCCTCTTAGTACTTGTGCTGCTGAATTTTGAATCAGGGTCAAAAAATCTAAAAAATAAAAAAATCTCCACTGAACAAGCCAGTGGTAAAGAAAATGTGAGTATTAAGAAACTGGTTTTGATATTTAACATCTTGAAAATTCCATAATCTATCAGGTCTTCAGGTGTCCACGTGTCAAGGATCAGAACCACTGATTTATTTTTTCAGTGTTTCACTTTTGTGTTACAGCTAAAAGAAATTGAAGACCTGGTCACAAAGGAGGTTGATGATGTGCCTGAGGATGGATAGAAAATTCTGTTTTTGAGAAAGAAACCAGTTCGTTTGTATAGTGTTCAGTTCTACATGTTCAAATAAAACTAAAACATTTCATATATGTGGACTTTTGTGTTAAAGCAGATTTTGAAATACTTAAAAACTTTTCTTGTAGAACCTGTCAGTGGTTGGCAAGAGCATGGTTGTAGGAAATGTGGTTTTGAACACAAGTATTGGATCAGAGAAGTCCCACCCCCTGCCACAAATTTATTTTGCTGGACAAGGACTTAATGTGAAGTGTCTTGGAGGGAGAAGTGTGATCATATAGACATGACGTATCAACACTGTGGCTTTGTGGCCTTGGGGGGCTCAGTTAAGATGTAAAAAAAATGTAATGTAAAAAAAAAAAAAAAAACTCTGTTGACCTTCAAGTGGCATCAAACATTAATAGAGGTCTCAGTGTCATGATCAAGCTAAAACTCTGGACTGAACACAATTCTGATGTGGGAAACAGGGTGGTCTTTACTGATTCCTGAGCAGCCTTTCAGAAAAGGAGGGGTGTAGGAATTTGGCTGGGTGGACAAGGAGAAGTCAGGGCGGTGAGTCAAGGGTGTAGGGCAAGTGGTGGGGAAGGTGAGGTCGAAGGGGAGGCCGGGGAGACTGGCGGCAGGAGCTGCGAGCAGGATTTCTGCAGTGGGGTGGACAGCTGTGCTGGAACCAGCAGGGCTGAAGCACAGGGAAAGGCACAGTCAGTGTGAGATTCAAAAGAGGTAGGAAAAAATTCTGATTACTATTTAAGCAATCAAAGCGGCCGGCAGTGTTACTACATGGTAAACAGGGATGATCTGGCAGCTTGTGACTGGGAGCCAGGATAGATGTTCTGATCTGATGAGCTGATGGAGAATAGGTGAGACCAGCAAACAGCGCAGCATCACACCCCTGAAAGAAAGCACACGCACATACACACACAGCCCAAGAGGAGGAAACATGAGGAGGATGCCATAACACACAGACCCTACTGTCCAGCCTTCTGAAGCCCAACCCTCTTGCATCTTCCCCAAGGCTAGGCCTTTTAAGGGTAGATGTTGGGTTTTTCAATTTCAATTTTATTTATATAGCGCCATATCACAACAACAGTCATCTCAAGGCACTTTTCATATAGAGCAGGTCTAGACCGTACTCTTTAAAATAGGTATTTACAGAGAGAGACCCAACAAATCCCACCAAGAGCAAGCACTAGGCGACAGTGGCAAGGAAAAACTTCCTTTTAAGAGGCAGAAACCTCGAGCAGAACCGGACTCAGGGTGGGCGGCCATCTGCCTCGACCGGTTGGGTTAAGAAGGAGAGAGAGGGGGAGAAAGGGGGAGGGGGGGGAGAGGGGGTAGAGAATAGTGAAAGAAGAACATAGCATAACACAGGTTCCATATCAGATGTAAGATGAGGCCAGTAATACAGCAGTAGTAGTGATAGTAGTGATAATTAAAGTATTAACTGCTAACACAGCAATACAACTAATAGCAGTATAAGTAATTTCTAATTCTAGCAGCAGGTGTTGAGTGGAGTTGTAGGAGCAGCAGGAGACTTGTCATCACAGATCAGACTCTACAGCTCCAGAGGAAGAAATACCTGCAGAAAGAGATAGAAGAGGAGACAGAGACGGAAGACCACAATACTACAGGAAAGGGGAGATACTGAGTTAGTAACATGTAACATGGGATATGAATCCATATTGAGTGGAGAGAGGGGGAGAGAGAGAGAGAGAGAGAGAGAGAGAGAGAGAGAGAGAGAGGAGCTCAGTGCATCATGGGAGATCTCCCGGCAGTCTAGGCCTATAGCAGCATAACTAAGGGATGGTTCAAGCCTGAGCCAACCCTAACTATAAGCTTTATCAAAGAGGAAAGTTTTAAGCCTACTCTTAAAGGTACAGAGGGTGTCTGCCTCCCGGATCGAAACTGGGAGAAGGTTCCACAGTACAGGAGCCTGATAACTGAAGGCTCTGCCTCCCATTCTACTCTTGGAAACTCTGGGAACCACCAGTAAACCAGCATTTTGGGAGCGCAGAGTCCTGGTGGGATTGTAGGGGACTATGAGATCTTTAAGGTAAGATGGAGCCTGACCATTAAGGGCTTTGTAAGTGAGGAGGAGGATTTTGAATTCTACTCTAGATTTGACTGGGAGCCAATGTAGAGAGGCTAACACAGGAGAAATGTGATCTCTTTTCCTAGTTCCTGTCAGTAATCGTGCTGCAGCATTTTGAATCAGCTGCAGAGTCTTTAGAGACTTGTTGGGGCAGCCTGATAATAATGAATTACAGTAGTCCAGTCTAGAAGTAACAAATGCATGGACTAGTTTTTCTGCATCTTTTTGGGACAGAAAATGTCTAATTTTGGAGATGTTACGCAGATGAAAAAAGGCAGTCCTAGAAGTTTGTTTTATGTGTGAGTTAAAGGACAAATCCTGATCAAAGATGACTCCCAGATTCTTTACAGTGGAGCTGGGAGCCAGGGCAATGCCGTCTAGTGGAGCTACATCATTAGAAAGTTTGTTTCTGATGTGTTCAGGACCAATTATAATGATTTCAGTTTTATCTGAGTTTAGTAGTAAGAAGTTGCTTGTCATCCAGATTTTAATGTCCCTAAGACAAGCTTGGAGTTTGGCTAGATGATTGGTTTCATTAGGTTCCATTGACAGGGTTTTTAAGCCTTTACATACTGAGAAGGTGGTCTTTAATGATCTCCTGAAATTTGGGGTCAAATTTGGGTCACCTCCTGTTGTGGTAGGTGGACAAATCATGGGTCCTAGTGTTCAGTTAGGGTTTGGTAATCATGGGTCCTAGACCTTAGCTTTGCAACAAAAGTGAGTGCAGGTCGGTACTTATATTTGGCTGCATAGGCCTCATACTCTTGCACAGTCTGCTGAGACTGGCCAGTGGCATGTTCAACTTACTGGGCCTCAGCCAGTGAGCTGATGGCCTTTGCTGATCCCTAGCCAATTTCATTTATGAGGATGTAAATAACGTTTTGGCTACAAAGTAGCATTTGATGACCTGTGCGGGACACTAAATTGAAACACTATGAGACCAGTACAAGAGCCCTGAAAAGAACTAGCCTAGGCAAGATGCTAGAGGGTTGGGCTTCAGAAAACTGGACGGTAGAGTATCTGTGAGTCTTCTGTTAATGTTTGATGCCACTTGGAGGTCAACTTAGAGTTTTTTTTTTTGTTGTTTGGTTTTTTTTTTTTACATGAAAGGCTCTCAAGGGTAGATGTTGGGTTTGTTATCCTTTACATACTGAGAAGTTGGTCTTCAAAGACCTCCTGAAATTTTGGTCAAATTTGGGTATTTCTTTTTTGATAGATGGGAGTAGCCATTGGTCCTAATGTTCAGACAGACTCCAACTTTGCAACAAACATGAGTGCAGGTCAGCACACCGATATTTGGCTGAATCAGCCTCAGTCATACACTTACACAGTCTGTTAGTTACAATCTGCAGACACTGGTTAATGGCTTATTGAGCTTCTTAAGCCTCTGCCTGTGGGATGATTGCCTTTGCTGATCTCTGGCCAATTGTCGCTATTGATGAGAAGATAAGTAAAGTTTTTTGCTACTTAGTAGCATTGGATAACCTGCGCCGGACACTAAATAGAAACACTAAGGTTCAAGGCCACTAAAAGACCCCTGAAAAGGGAATAGCCTTGGGTTGGGCTTCAGAATGCTGGACGAAAGAATATCTGTGAGTCTTCTGTTAATGTTTGATGCCACTTGGAGGTCAACTTAGAGTTTTTTGGGTTTTTTTTTTTTTTACATGAAAGGCTCTCATGTTGGGTTTGTTATCCTTTACATACTGAGAAGTATGTAAATGTTGATTATGTGGATTTAATTTCACACTTTTAATGTCAATGAAATGTAAACTTTAGGTCCAGTTTTAGGGCTATACTTGACGTCATAATTAATCCGCTGGCCCGTGCACACCATTTAATGAGTCCAGGTCAGCAGACTGTTTGTTCCGCCTGCCTGCTCCAGACATTTACACACTGCCATTAAACAGAGTAAACTACAGCACTGTTTCATGTTAATGTCCAGCAATATTACCTTTTTTTTTAATATTGATCATCATGTTAATCACAGTCTCAACGTCAGTGTATTTTTAAACAAGCTCATAAACTTGTGTGGCCGTGATCATATAGTGATTGGCATTGTGCGATGTCGCCGCAGTAACCCCGGTTCGAATCCTGGGCACAGCAGTGCCGATCCAACTCCTCCAGCCTTTGCTTCATTTTCTGGTAAATTTCTGATATAACTCAAGAGAGCAGTTGTAGCTCTGTTTGAGGTTTTGTTAAACATTTGTTTATATAATGTTTGTTTGCCAGAACTATGGCTTGTAAAATATATTTGATCATTTCCCTTTTATTTTTGATGACATGTAATTCCTACACTCTCAAACTGCCTCATGTGGGAAGCCATGGTTTGGCTCTAAATACATTGAAAAGTGTTCCTAGCCTCTCTAAACTTGATCTCACACATGGTCTCAGTATGGCACAGCTATTTCAAGTTGGCACTATATGCGTTTTGATTTTCTATAATGTTTTAGTTTTGGAAAAAAATAGGAAAAATTCAAGAAGTGCTGATAAATATGTTCATCAAGTTCACTAAAAGCACAGTACAGTGTGAATGGACTGTAGGTTAGTTTACTATGAAAAGGTGATCAATGCTCAATTCAGTTTTTTCATGTTGTCATTCATACAAGAAATATATAGAAGCAATTTTAAATGCAATATATAATTGATATATGACGTGCCTTAATGTTATAAGAAGATGATAGTACTAAACGATTAATGTCTGGGGCACTACGGAAAGCTGTTTGAGCGTTTATTTGATATCCCTGGTATCAGACATCAGTGTCTTCCACTAGTTAGGTGTTACTAGTTACAAAGGAGCACATACCAGTCCTGCTGCTGGATTGTTGCCGTTATACAGCCCTGTCCAGTTCTCCTTGTTTAACGGCTCATCTCCTGGTATCTCCTCCACACTCAAGACTGTGCTGGGGGACACAGCAAACCTCCTTGCAACAGCTTTCAATTGCACCAGAGCAGGTGGAACTGACTCACAATTGTTTCAGCTTTCTAAGTGGAGAGGTTGATAACACAGAAATTTAATTGACTTGGTGTTATACTGTGATGATTAAGTGTTCCCTTCATTTTTGTGATCAGTATAGTTTGGCCCAGGATTTTGGTGCTACTAGTGCAGTGCTCAGAGTCAGAGTAAGACTTCTGATGGAAATAGTTCAACAAAAGTGCCAGTTTCTGCAAAAGAGTGACTAGTAAGAGTTTTTGTCCAACTAGTAAGACAAAATGGTGAACTAGTGCAACCAAATGCACAACTAGTGCCAACAAAGACCTGATTATTGGAGGAAACTGACCTCTGATATCAGGGATATGGAATAAATGCTCAAACGGCTTTCCATAGTGGCACTGTATAACACAACGTCTTGTTGCCGGTGACTGGAATTATTTTGTTTAAATTGCTCATAAGATCTTCATGTTCAGAAGATGACATGAAATAACTTTTTCTTCTTTTGTTGTTAGGTCCTGGAAACAATAACTGTGAGGCCAACACAGGTATGTGCCTTTATGAAATCTTAACTCCTGATGTAGACTCTTCACTAGAATAACTGGCACACCTCTGAATATATTGCAGTCTAGCACATTATCTCTAACTATGAGTTCAGTGCTAAAACACAGGATTGAATTAACACCCATGACAGTTTCAATATTGGAACAGACTCAACAGGAAAGAACAGTTGAAATACATTTCATTAGTGTGTTTAAACTCTTGTAAAGTTGATACTATGTACTGATGAAGTTATATGCTCTCACTATATCTTCCTTTTATACACTGCACAGGATGAGGTGTCACTTTTGTTTTCTTGTTTTTCAGACGCTGGTGCTGACTCATCCCCTGAAAACAGATCTGACCCCTGCAGTGAATATGGGCACTCAGGTACAGATAAAAAAAGGCAAAACTGATGAAGACAGCGAAAGAAGTGGCTAAGTTCTTTAAAACTGGTCAAAAAGCATGTACTTCTTAAGCTAGCATTAGGTTCTTCCTGTGAGTGTCTGAAAGTCATGCAGTGGGTTGACAACATTTATTTCTTTCATATCCCTTGAAATTTTGATAGCAGAGTTGTGCACTGTATCTCCCAGTGCCAACTGTATATAAACAGGCACAAACAGTAAAAATAGGTGTTCCTGAACTGTTTCATTGTTCTTAAAACAAAACTGAACTGACATTTTAAATATTTAAACAGAACTCCACATTCACTGTAGTAATGGTGGGTTTGGCTGAATACTCAGACATGGTAAGGGGCTAGTATGACCTGTAAAAGTGCATACCTGTGGTGTAAACTGTCAAAGATCAATCATTTCAGCCCTCTTTACAGATGCACTTACATGCTTTCACTGTGTCTTCCTTTCATACATTGTACAGGATGAGGGGTCACATTTTGATTGCTCTTGCTATTCAGATGGAGGTTCTGACCTCTCAGCCTGCAAAAACAGACCTGACCCCTGTACTAAGGATGGCAATCAACATACAGACAGTGAGCTAAATAGCCCTTTTTGAAATTTACAAAACTCCTGCCTTTTGGCAAAGGACTCTGCTGATTGTTGTTCATGCTTTAACCCATCAGGTTAAATGATAAGTAAATAAGTAGACAAAAGATAAATAGAATACTACTTACCATTTTATCTGTGAATTACAATACAAAACACTATCTCATCCTTCTGTTTGTTGTATAGTTTTGTCACACAGTAAAGTGCTGTAGCTGCTGCCTGTACACTAAAATCTGTTCATTTAAAGTTATTCAATCTACATTGCTCTTTCTGTCATTTTTAGAGCCACGCCGAGTAAGGGTGCAGAGATCATGGACTAAAGCAGAGAGGAGAGCAGTGCACAATCACTTTTGCAGTTTTATTGCACAGCGCCGAGTTCCTGGCAAAGACCACTGCATTCGATGCATAAGAAAAGAAGGTTTTGAGTTAAAGAACCTGGTGCAAGTAAAGAGCTTTGTGAAAAACACAGGTTATTGCTTTGAAGCACAAATCTGCTTTAACTCAAATTTGGAAGATCTACATTGTACAATGTACAGTAGGCTATACTGACAGAGTGGGTGACATATTTCACATAGATCAGAATTACTTCTATGCACAAGTCAAGGCTTGGCAGACTGCCAGGAGTCTCTCAGGGAGCCCTGTTGGAAGCTTTAAGCTCAATGAGCAATATTCCAAAAAAACAAAAAACAAAAGGACAGCATCAGATCAACACAAAGCATTTTTATTCATCTGCACTTATCACAGACTTCATACTAATGTCACACCACAAGTGATACAGACATGTACATGCCCACCACTTACATAAAAGTCACTGACTTAACAATTGTTCTCTCTCTCTCTCTCTGTCTCTCTCCAAGTTGTTGTGTCTCTGGAGCTATGGAGTCTCATCTGAGGCTGTGTGTCACCTGCTGCTCTGATCATTAGCCCCATCATTATGGATCTACTACTATTTGTATTATCTGAAGTGTTATTATACTGCCACTCTCGCTGCTCTCATATCATTACTATATGACACGCTGATGAGACGATGGTAGCAGGTGTCATCCAGAATGACGATGACTGGGCCTATATAGAGGAGGTGGAACAGCTGGAGTACTGGTGCAGGAGGAACAACCTGATCCTGAACATCAAAAAACAAAAGAGATCATTGTTGACTTAAGGAAGAACCAGCCTGGCCACTCGCCACTGCTGATCAACAACATGGCGGTAAAGGTAGTGGGAAGCACAAAGTTCCTAGGGGTCCACATCACAGATACCCTAAACTGGACTGTAAACACTGGGTCCCTGGTAAAGCGTGCGCAGCAGTGTTTGCACTTTCTCTGGAGGATCACACCTTTTCCCCTCCCATCCTCATCACTTTTTACAGAAGCACTGTAGAGAGCATTATGACCAACTGCATCTATGGCTGCGGACTTGGAAGTGCCTACAGAGAGTGGTTAGGACAGTTACACCACCAGCAGCCTGAACAGTTTAACAAGGCAGGATGGATCCATGCTTTTATGTTGTTTACGCCAAATTCTGACCCTACCATCTGAATGTTTGCAGCTGAAATCGAGAATCATCAGACCAGGCAACATTTTTTCCAATTTTCTATTGTCCCATTTTGGTGAACCTGTGCAAGTGGTAGCCTCAGTTTCCTGTTCTTAGTTGACAGGAAGTGGCTTCTGCTTCTGCTGCTATAGCCCATCTGCTTCAAGCTTCCATGTGTTGTGTGTTCAGAGATGGTATTCCTGCATACCATGGTTGTAATGAGTGGTTGTTTGAGTTGCTGGCTGCCTTTTCCATCATCTCAAAACCAGTCTGCCCATCTCCTCTGGCCTCTGACATCAACAAGGCATTTTTGTCCACACAGCTACTGCTCACTGGATATTTTCTCTGTTTCAGACCATTCTCTGTAAACCCTGCAGATGGTTGTCTGTGAAAATCCCAGTAGATCAGCAGATTCTGAAATACTCAGAAAGTGAGGACACACCTTTCTTAAGCAGTTTTTAGTGGATAATTAAGGTAATTAAGCTTAAAATTAAGGATCACCTTATGTATTATGTGACATCTTGTTTAACCATTCAATTCATTTGATATTTATATGTATGCATTTGCAGCAACACTTTTTATGCTGTTTGACAGTGTAACCTGTATCTGAGAATACACAGTCTGTATTTAATGAAATTCTAAATATTTCAAACTATACACAGGCCCTTCCAGAGTTTTTTTAATGATTAATATATAGATTTTCAACATAACCATCTCTCTGTTCCTCTCTCTCATCCTCATCTTTTTCTCTCTTTTAGATGAATTGGTAAAGCAGATGGCCGCCCCGTCGAGTCCTGGTTCTGTTCTAGGTTTCTTCCTGTTAAAGGGAGTTTTCCTTGCTGCTGTTGCCAGGTGCTTGCTTTATAAATAAAAATTCATTGGCTCTATTTTGAAAAGTGTCTTGAGATAACATTTTGTGATTTTTAACTTTTAAACTTTAAATATAAGTTTTTTTAAGTTTTAAAAGTTTCATTTTTCATTTTTAGTAGTAAATGCAACAATTAAAAATATGACTGTTTTTTCCCATTTAAAGTTACTCAGTAATGTTGACTTTGGTTTCTTTAATGGGAAAGCCCATGAAGAGCTTCATTTTCTGTCTCCCTACACTTTTCACATTACACAGGAGTGATATACAAAAGGTTTAATTTTAGCAAACTTTTTACTGTCAGAATTTTACATAGAAAACATCAAAAACTGTAATAAACATAAGTCATTTGTCAAAACTTTTTAAACCAAATGTGAGACTACACAAAACCTTGAACCTAAAATTATTCTATTATTATATTTTTTTTTTATCTCACATAAAGAAATATTTAAAAAAGAGAAACATTCAAGATTACACAAAAGATAAATAAATAAATACAGGATGAGGAATGCCTCTGTAAATAAACAAAAAACAAACCACAGTGTACAAAATACACATTTTAAAAAATACAAAGCTTAGTATTACCATTGGATGTGCGTTTTACAATCTCAGTATGTGGCGGCTGTGGCTCAGGAGGTAGAGCAGTCGCCCACCAATCAGAAGGTCAGTGCCGAAGTATCCTTGGGCAAGATACTGAACCCAAATTGCCTCCGAATTTTGTGTGAATGTGTGTGCATGTGTTAGAAAGCACTTATATATAGAACAAGTGCTGTATGAATGTGTGTGAATGGGGTGAATGTGATCTGTAGTGTGAAGCGCTTTGAGTGGTCGAAAAGACTAGAAAAGCGCTATATAAGTACAGTCAATTTACCATTTTGAGAACTAATTTACAGTCTTTTGTATTGAGGCTACCAGCAGCTGGTTGGTTGGTGTGACACAAACCAGCTGGTAGGTAACAGCCTCAAAAAACAAAAAAAACACCTGGAAGGAAACTGAAAAACACAAAGGACAACTATCAAGCAAGTGCAAGTCATGGCCCTTGGCAGCATCCTGTTGACCAGTCAGGGGCTCTGCTGGTTTGAGGAGAAGGACGAGGAAGAGTCAGCTTGTTATGGAAATTTCCCGGTCTGCCTGTAGAGAGTCAAAGAACAAGACTGGCATGGTAGCATGCACCAAGATGTTTAATCTCTATAGAGAGGAAGCAACACACAGAACCACACGGCAGTAAGCAGTTCAGAGGTATGCCCCCGACCAAATGTTTCACCTCCCCTTTTATACTTTGTGGTATGCCTCTGGCCCTCTGATTGAACTGCCAGAGGACATTTCTCTACAATTGTACTTGGGGTACAATAAAGGCAGTGACCCATCTAAGGAATTTACAACATGGCGTAATCTCCTGTGCTGATGAAGATACCTTTTGCCATCTTCCTCTTCAGGAAGGTATTTATGGTGGGGATATAACAGTAAGTTCATCAGGTCATCCTTGATGAGTAAAACAGTACAACTAAAGCTACAGACTAATTACATCAAGTATATAAGATAAATTCATTGTAATACAAAGCATGCAAAATTCCACTACAAAGCTGTAATGGCATGAAAGATGATGTTGTCTTTCTGCTGACTGTTGCTGCCAGTCACCCAGGGGTGGAGGAGGATCTGCTCTAGGGTTGGCCAGTGAGAAGGCTGCTGGCTCAGACACCAGCCAATCAGCTGCTGGCATTCTGTGACAGAAAACACATGGAGGTGAAGAGGGCAATGGTAAATAATAAACAGCAGCAAAGACCATACTTAACAGACATGGTGCATGGAGATCAATGTGAAACCTGCCTGAGCAGATGTCACTCAGATGGACCTGTGGAGATTTTTGCATCTGAAGTCGATCTGTCCTCTCTGGACGTCTTCAACCTTTTTGAAGGGGATGTTCCCACACACCATTTCATAAAGCAACAGACCAAGCGAGCAGACAGTGGCCATGGTACCGACGGAACTGGAACCACTCTGGTGGACTGTACATCGGTGTACCTGGAGAAAGGGGGCATCGGGTATTTTATAGATTTGTCAGCATAAAACAGTAAGGTGAATCAGAGATGTATAGCATTTTAGAGTGAGTGCACAGAGTGATTGTGCTGCCTGTTAGCAAGGGCTGGTCAGAAGAGTAACAGCTGATGTTTTTGGAAAATACTTCCTGAGCAGAACAAAAATGCTGCTCATCTGTCCTCCTGTTTTGGGTGAGGGCATGTAGTGTAGACTTATTATTATTATTAGTCTTATAATTGGTCCTCATGATTATGCTGACTATCATGTCCACATGAATGTGGATAAACCTGAAATTTACATTTAGAATTCATATAATCTGTCCAAATATCTGAAACACTTTCAGATTATTTTCCATGTTTGTTCTAACAACCCTACAAAGCCAAACTAACAGAAAACAGTGCCTTGATAATGATTTTTCACCATGTTCAGACTCACCATGCATGTCAGTGTAGGCAGTGTCTTTGATGAAGGCACATGAGCCAAAACCTTAGTCATGTAAAATACCACAACAGGCACAACCATCAATTAGACTTCCATCTGGATGCTGATGACGGTGATAACGAAAGTAACAGCTGAAATGCAAAACTCTAGGATCTGTTTTGATTTGAGGAAAATATTATGTTATGAATAAACACACAAACTGATTTCTTCACTAAGTATTTTTAAGACATTGGAGACGCTCACATTGACACTGGAAAGTGCTCAGAAAATCTAAATCTAAAATGGGCCAGGAGGAGAGAATGTTCTTTCAGCTGCTATTTAAGTCAAAAATCAATCTTCAATCTACAGTAATAGAGTTGGTCAACGTGACGCAACCTTCATTGTTACAATGGCTGATGGGATTGAACC
>NW_026115733.1:0-11433 GCF_001640805.2 Lates calcarifer | reverse complement strand
TGTGTGTGTGTGTGTGTGTGTGTGTGTGTGTGTGTGTGTGTGTGTTAGCAGGAGCTGAGTTTGTGAGTAAACTGAGGACTTCCTGTAAAGGTCATCGACCTTCAATGACGCAACAGGCTGATAAACACACACAAACACACACACACAAACACAGGGTCACATCCCTGCACCTCTCACCTGTTGTGTTTCGCTGTCAATATGACGAGTGAAGCCCAAACATCTGTCGCCCCTGCTGGCTGACTGCAGAGCTGCTTATAAAACCACAGCAGTCTTTGCTCCGACTCCTCACTTCAACTGCAGTACAAATATTCACACCTTCTTTATTTCACTTTGAGTTTGATTTGGATCTGAATCTTAAACCTGTGTCAGAACATGAATGTGTTTTATATGACAACAGATTTAAACATCAACTCTCTGACACTGTAACTCTGCCTGTTGTTAAACTGAAGCTGTTGGTTTCTCTCTCTGTGGTGACTGACGACTAACATGAAGCTGATCCTGGACCTGCAGCCGTCTGAAGGCAGTTCTTAATTTTTACAGTTTTTAATGTCGACAGTAAAATGACAACATCTTTCAGTCGAGGATAAAAGTCACTGGAGTCGTATTGTGAAGGAGGGTCCAGGTGTCGGCCATCTTTAACCAGCGGTTCCTCCACCGAGCTCAGATCAAACTCTTCCCTCAGACTAAAGATTCAGAGTAAAAACTCTTTGTTCTTTGTGCAATAAACCTGCCAAATTTCCACAAATAATTTATATAAATCTACATTTTTAGCAGCTTGTGTTGTAGAGATTGTTTTGTTTTGTACTGGAGATATTTCAGGTTGAGACAGAAAGAAGCTGCACCTGCAGACCAACGTAAGCCCCGCCCACACTGTTTTATTAACAGGTGACTGCACAAAATGGCCGCTTCGCACCAGAGATGACACATTAACTCCTTCACAGTTTGTCCACACCAAAAAAAAAACATCTCATCTTCCAGTCAGCAGCTCTCCAGTCCTTCAGTGTGCAGTGATAAGACTCATCTGTGCCCCCCCCCTCACCCCTCCCTTCACTTGTTTTGACATCATGGAAGTCCCCCCCCCCCCCCCCCCCGGTGCTCAGGTCCCAGTGTCTCCAGTGTTCCCAGTCTCTGCTGGGACAGAACCAGTGTCCGAACCAGTAATACTCCAAAAACACCGGCTCTTTCCAGTGAAACATCGTCAAGGTAACGTTGTTCAGTAGTCGTCACGGTAAACTACCACCTCCACCACCTCCACCTCCTCCACCTCCTGTTATTTTTTGGTAATACTGCCACCAGCGGTCGGAGCGCCGGTCGCCTCCAGGATCCTGTGTTTCCTCCTGTACACCGAACAACAACCTGACGAATCCTTGGCAACAAAACAGAAACTAAACTAAAACCAACGACTGAGGCATCGTCAGTTTTTACAGCTGCACAAACTTCACTCTGGTTTAACTGAAGCTGCTCCTGTGGTTCATCTGATTCTCATCATGCACATGAACATGAACTGCTTTTCTTTAGGTCTGTGCTGTTTTAGATTCAAGAATCAGACCAGACCTGAGGATATATTTTAGTTTCTTATCACCACGTTAAAAAACTTCTGACGACCTTGGTCAGGTGTGCTCTCTCAGGACTTTCACCTTGTCTTTGAGTCTGTTTGCAGCTTTAGGTGATTTCAGATCTGGTCAAACAAACTAGTTCACGAGTTCTCAGAGACTCTGGATTTCAGTTCCTCCAACTCTGATATCTGAGGATGAAAGATTCCTCAGAATAAACTAATGAAAATAAAAACACATTAGAATCACTGGATCTAAAGGTTTCCACCTAAAAAGTACAGCTCGTGTTCACGTTCAGATTCTCTGAATCCAGACAAAAACACAGGTCAATGTTCCTCTGACCGCTCAGTTCAGCAACATGATCCTGGAGAAAGTGCATCAATAAAATGTAAACAAACTGGATATTCCAACTTCACAATAATGATTCTGACAGATTGTCATCACTGACTCGTCTCCCAGGTCATTAACATCTGATCAAAGGCTGGTTCATACGTCTAGCTGTGCAGTTACACCTCCTGAACACCAGGTGGTGGTGGAGTTTCTGTGACACTGCCGTACGACCACAGAGAGACAGATAGGAGCCGTCCAGTCACAGCTGATGTAGTTAAGACTTGTAGAGAAGTAAACATCAGGCTACAGTGTCAATAGAGCTCTGCAGTGATGATGGGTTTCTGTAGTCCAGCCCTGAAGTTAGCTTCAGCCTGGTTCCTCCACAGAAAATCAACTGTGAGCAGCTAAAGTTTCTGATCCTTCAGGTTTAGTTGATCAGATCATCTTCACAGATGAACACCACTGTTCTGATGTTTGAAGCCTAAATCCAACCTCCAGAAGTAAGAAGCTAATGTTAGGCTATAAACCAACTACACTACGGTCCCATGACGTCAACGTCTCCACCACTAAGCTTCCAACTGGTCATTTCATTTAGCTCTGAGCTCTTCTACAAAAGCCTTTCTTCTTAGAAAGTTAGTGGAGAGTTTGAAAGAGCGTGAGTAGAAACACAACGAGGCTGTAAAGGTGGACTGGTGAGTAGCTGGGTTTTCATGTTAACGTCCCCGACAACCTCTGTAGTCTCATTTAGACACTCGTTAGCAACCGCCTTTTTTAAGACACGTAAAAGCTTCAAACATCAGGAGTGGGGGATTTACTGACCCATTTTATGTTGGAGAATAAAACCTGAAAACGTCTTGAGCTTGTGTTAAAACCACAGACCTTATTTCAGACATTTAACCAGAAAAACACTGACTCTGGGACGAGGGAACAGGAAGTGCTAACATGCTAACTTACTTCCTGGTTTCAGGATCAGTCCTGCAGAGCTCTACTGAGTTGTTTAGTCTTGTCAGACCTGAGAGACGAACACTGAACTTCATCCATCAAAACAGACCAAAACCTAAACTGATCCTCGTCCTGAAATCCAGTTTAACTGTTACTGCTACATAAAAGTTGTGTAAGGTTAAATGGTCCCGTGTGGAGCTGTACAGCAGGTGACAGGTCATCAAACATCAAACAGCTGAATCAGAACAAACACTGATGAATAAATTAAAACTGTTCAGCAGTTTATAAAACATCCTCACCACAGGGTTCATTCAGTTCTGGAGATTTTGACTGTTTCACACTGTCTTCATCAGCTAAACATCAACACAGACCAGGTCAAAGGTCAGACCTGAACAAACCTGGTGAGGAGAGAGTTTTATCAACTGTTCAACATGTTGGTGTAAACAGAACTTTTTGTTAAAGACACGAGCTTCATGAAGTTTCTCCAACACTGAGCTGAGAGACGATGTTCAGATGTCGAGGTCTTTCTCAGTCCACGGTCTCATCTGTTCTCAGAAACAATCCACATGACCTGATGTGTTCCTGCTGAACCATTCAAATTTACTGAGGTGACGTCTGTGAAGAGCTTTTAGTCAGTCTCCATGGTCATCCTGAGGATAACAGTTCTGTGCTGATTTCCCTCTGACTGAAGTTTTGTTTTGTTGGAGCTGAAGTTGTTTGTCTGATGCGACGGAGGATCAGAGCCAATGTTACGTTAAAAATAATCACAGGATATAAAGAAATCAAATCACTGGAGTCTAACTCTGGAGTCTTCTCTCAACCAAAGTCTCTGTCACTTTATCTGTAACCTTTGACCAGGCGATGGAGTTGAACTGATTGGATCTGACGTTATCAGAGAAACGAGGAAACAGCTCCTCCTGACGTCCTGTGTCTGCAGAATACCATCAAAATAACTGATTTTTAACATGAACCTGTTTCATTCTGGTTGTAATCAGCTGGTCTGTTTGTTTTAAAGATGAGGAGACGTCTGAGGAAAATTCAGCTCCTGATAAAAACCTCCTGAACACTGAAGGAATCTGACCCAACAAATAAAACACTGATGAATTATTTAACGATTAATAAAACTAACTCCATGTTTAACTTCTCTGTTAAAGCTCAGAGCTTCAATAAGTTTGTTCTCACAGGAACCTTGCATCAGTGCATCAGAGAGTCCCTGATACAACTTTCACTTCACTTTACTGAGCCTGGTCTTAAAATGAACAAACCAGAACAGTGATGGAGACCTGATGAAAGCAGAGCGACTCGTTCCTGTCGTCCTCAGGTGAGTTCTACCTGCTGAGAGGTTCACAGCTAAAGAGAAAACTACCGGAGTTAGAGAGAGTTAAACAGACTGACAGAGTCCGCAGCCCGACAGGAGAGACATGGAGCAGGAGGATTATTTAATTATTGTCACCGCTGCAAAGTTATGAATTTGTAATTATAGGACTCTGCAGGGCTTTTAATTTGAAACAACGGTCACAGGAAGTGGTGGAGTTAATACCTGGCTGAGGTGAGAAAAGGAGCTAAAGGCGGATTTAACTCATTTAGTTGGATCTGTAACTGATCCTCATCTACTGGGACAAATCCACAATCCTGTGAAGCCGTTATTGTCTGAGTCTCTACCTCCCGAACAGTCGCATCGAAGACCCAAATCTGAGTCGGGTTCAGGCCCCACTGAATATAATGACAGTTTTCCTCTAATGTTATGACTTAATTCCTGATTTAATAACTTTTTCTCCAACAGTGGCTCTGATCCTCCATCATGGGACTTCAAGTTAAAACTGTGTTTAAGCTGGTTCCCGTAACGTTGGTGAACTGGACTCAGACCTGGTTCAGACCTAATGAACGTGGACTGACAAAGACCTCCAGAGTTACAGCTGTGAAGTTGTTTTCAGGTGTTGGAGGTCGGAGGATCCTGGAGGCGACTGAATGTTTCTCTCCTCACACTGAACTTCTTTGTTTGTTTCTTTTAGAGATTTTTAGCGTCGTCGTCGTCGCTAACGGTGACATTTCCTTAAGTCTGGCTGCTCAGTGATGACATCAGAAGAGAGGCGGAGTCTCCACATCCCCTGCCCCCCTCCCCTCCACACACACACCAGTGTCGACTCCCCGTGAGCCAATCAGAGAGCCCCGGAGGAGGGCGGATCATCTGAAACTCCGGCCCGGATACAGGACTGAGCGGAGGGAGCTGATTGGCTGCAGTCTGTGAGACCAGTTCGAATGTTTGATCGAAAAACACGAGGAACAAAATAAAGAAGGGAAAATAACTGCAGGGAGGAGAAGAGAAACGTGTTACTGCAGTGAATCAGTCTGTCGTATGTTAAAGACGAGTCGTTACAGTTTCTGACTCACGCCGTCCTCTCGGGCTCCAGTGCTACGTTTGGGACTCGACCCCCGGCTGGCTGCTTGGCTCTGGTCCTCGCTCCTTCAGTGTCGGGTTGATCTCCTCCTCGGGGTCGTAGTAATAAAACTTCCTCAGGTAGGCGATCAGAGGCCTGAGGAGAGAGACAACAAATCAACAACAACAGTAAAAGAGACCAGAAACAGATGGAGGCACTGGTATTCCAGCAGCTCCTGGTTAAATCCCTGTTTTTGTCAATGGAGTCTGGTAGAGATATATAGAGAGGTTCAGGGTTCAGGGTCTGGGGGAGGTGGACTCACGTGGGCAGCGGCAGCTCCTGGATGTGGTCTATACGGACCAGCTGTCTGATGCAGAAGCGGCCAGAGATGCTGCAGAGATTTAACGCTGCTGAACCTGGAGACCGGGTACAGGAGCTGGACCGGGGTCGGAGGCAGACCTGAAACACAGACACTGACAGCTGATTGGTCTGAACACAGACAGCTGAGGTGACACTGACAGCTGATTGGTCGGTGAGTTACCAGGGGACTCTGGAGCGCAGGAAGTAGAGGAACTTCCCATTCTTGGAGTGCATGATGGCTCTCTCTATGAACTCCACCACAGAGTGACAACGATCCTCAAACTTAGGATGACACCACAGACTGAACGTACCTGAGGAGGAGGAGGAGGAGAGAGAGGAGGAGAGGAGGAGAGGAGAGGAGGAAGAGAGGAGAGGAGGAGGAGGGAGGAGGAGAGGAGGAGGAGGAAGGAGAGGAGGAGGAGGAGGAGGAGGAGGGAGGAGGAGGAGAGGAGGAGAGAAGGAGGAGAGGAGGAGAGAGAGGAGGAGGAGGAGAGAGGAGGAGGAGGAGAGGAGGAGAGGAGGAGGAGAGGAGGGAGAGGAGGGAGGAGGGAGAGGAGGAGAGAGAGGAGGAGAGGAGGAGGAGAGGAGGAGAGAGGAGGAAGGAGGAGAGGGAGGAGGAGGAGGAGAGAGGAGAGGAGGAGAGGAGGAGAGGAGAGGAGGGAGAGGAGGAGGAGGAGGAGGAGGAGGAGGAGAGGAGAGAGATGAGGAGGAGGAGAGGAGAGAGGAGGAGGAGAGCAGGAGGACAGGAGGAGGAGCAGAGCAGGAGGAGGAGGGGAGGAGGAGGAGAGGAGAGAGGAGAGGAGGAGAGATTTTTATCTTTGTCCTGTGTGTGTGTGTTACCTCTGTGTGTGTGTGTGTGTGTGTGTGTGTGTGTTACTCTGTGTGTGTGTGTGTTACCTCTGTGTGTGTGTGTGTGTGTTGTGTGTGTGTGTACCTCTGTGTGTGTGTGTGTGTTACCTCTGTGTGTGTGTGTGTGTGTGTGTGTGTGTGTGTGTGTGTGTGTGTGTGTGTGTGTGTGTGTGTGTGTGTGTGTGTGTGTGTGTGTGTTTACCTCTGTGTGTGTGTGGTGTGTGTGTGTGTGTGTGTGTTACCTCTGTGTGTGTGTGTTACCTCTGTGTGTGTGTGTGGTGTGTTACCTCTGTGGTGTGTGGTGTGTGTGTGTTACCTCTGTGTGTGTGTGTGTGTGTGTTACCTCTGTGTGTGTGTGTTACCTCTGTGTGTGTGTGTGTTACCTCTGTAGTGCTCCATGCGTGTGTGGTGTGTGACTCCCTGGGACCTGAAGCTCAGACTCAGGATGTATCGTGGATCTGAACTGTCCCGGACCAGGAACGACCCGTCAGGTTTCCCCTTCAGCTTCATCTCAGCGTCCTCCCAGTTCATCGGTCCCCCAGTACCACCCACACTGAACACACACACACACACACACCACACACACACACACAGTAGTTTCAGTTGTTAATCAGTTAAACAGCTGAAACAGGAAACAGGAAGTCTGTGACTCCTCCTCCTCCTGATACTGATCAATACTCAGATCAGTTTCATGATCTGTTATGTTCATTCACTTCAGCTGTTTATTGTTTTATATTTGTCATTGTTAATAAAGTTTATTATTGAGTTTCTTCTCTAAGCTGACAACACGTCTTCTTCTCTTGATTTATTCTGATTAAACTTCCTGTGTCTGTCCCCCCCCCCCCCCTCATAACTGAGCGTGGCCCCCACCTTCTCCAGTTCTCTGAGGCTGGTGGCGAAGCTGCTTGGCGTCGGGTCGACTGAGGGGACAGCGGGCAGCGAGTCTGGGTGGGAGGTGCTGACCGTCAGGACGCAGAGGGACGGGCCGAGGGAGACCTCTGAGGAAGGTGTCTGAGGACAGAGACAGAGTCAGACTCACCTGTCCACAGGTGAGGGGGGAGAGTGTGTGTGTGTGTGTGTACGTGTGTGTGTGTGTGTGTGTGTGTGTGTATGTGTCACCATTGAGGCTCAGGCTGTGTTGGATGGTGCTCAGGGGGGGGGGCAGGGCCAGAGGTCGGGGGGGCAGAGACTGCATCGACGCCCCGACGCCGCGCTCCAGGAACGGACCCTGCTGCTGAGGAGGACCCCCGAAATCATCTGAGGACACACAGAGTCACATGACCTCAGTCACATGACCACACAGGAAGCAGCACAGACACAAACAGAGGAGGTGAAAACAGAAAGCAGAGGCAGAGGAGGAGGAGGAGGAGGAGGAGTACCGAGCAGACTGAGGCTCCGTCTGGGCGGGGGAGGAGGAGTCGGGGGGTGAAGAGAGTTCCCCCCCCTCCGAGAAATATCCACATCAACCAGAGACACCGTCTCACCTGGACACACAGAGAGAGGAGGAGGAGGAGGAGAGAGGAGGAGGAGGAGGAGGAGGAGAGAGAGGAGGAGAGAGGAGGAGGAGAGAGGAGAAGAGGAGGAGAGAGGAGGCGAGAGGAGGAGGGAGGAGCAGGAGGTGTTAGAGCAGAGAACAGTAGAAATGTTAGAGCAGCAGCAGCTTTTAGAAACAGAAAGAAGAAACAGACGTCATTTAATCAGAAGAAGAAGATGAGCTGGAGCAGAGAACTGGAACCAGAACTTCATGTTATCCACAGAAACCTGCTTATTCAGTCCACATGATCAGAACCAGGTTCTGTACAGGTCATCCGGGTCTCTGCAGGTCTGTCCTGTTTCCTGATAGTTTGGGTTCTACTGGAGTTCAAACACCACTCTGTGATGTGGACCGGATCAGACTGTGTCCTCCATCTTTCTTTTACTGACTGAGCATCATCAGAAACCTGAACCACAATCCTGGGTTTCTACCTGAGTCCTCCAGCAGAACCAAGACCAGGTGTGAAACTAACAACCTGGACCTGCAGTCTGATTCCACTGAGACCAGGACCTGACCCATGAACACAGACTCCTCTGCAGAACAGAAACCTGAACCTCGACTCTGAAAAACCTCCTGAGACGAAACACCCAGTCACAGAGTCACAGAATCACAGTCACAGAGTCACAGAGTCACAGTCACAGAGTTACAGAGTTACAGTCACAGAGTCAGAGAGTCACAGTCACAAAGTCACAGAGTCACAGCCACAGAGTCAGAGAGTCACAGTCAGAGAGTCAGAGAGTCACAGTCACAGAGTCAGAGAGTCACAGTCACAGAGTCAGAGAGAGAGTACAGTCACAGAGTCACAGAGTCACAGTCAGAGTCACAGTCACAGAGTCACAGTCAGAGAGTCACAGAGTTACAGTCACAGAGTCAGAGAGTCACAGAGTCAGTCACAGAGTCACAGAGTCACAGCCACAGAGTCAGAGAGTCACAGTCACAGAGTCAGAGAGTCAGAGTCACAGTCACAGAGTCAGAGAGTCACAGTCACAGAGTCACAGACAGAGAGAGTCACAGAGAGTCACAGAGTTACAGTCAGAGAGTCACAGTCACAGAGTCACAGAGTACAGAGTTACAGTCACAGAGTCACAGTCACAGTCACAGCAGTCACAGAGTCACAGGAGAGTCACAGAGTCACAGTCACAGTCACAGAGTCACAGAGTCACAGTCAGAGAGTCACAGTCACAGAGTCACAGTCAGAGAGTCACAGAGTTACAGTCACAGAGTCACAGAGTTACAGAGTAACAGAGTCAGGTAAAAATAGCTCTCACACACACAGACACAGTAACTTATATTCAGACGTACCAGTGAAAGCAGGACTGAAGGGCACCGGAGAGAAGGCACTGTGAGGTCTGGACACCTGCAGCCTGATGGGAGACATCAGAGGTTAAACTGAGAGCAAGTGAGTAAGTGATTGATGACACACCTGATGACACACCTGATGACACACCTGACACCTGAGAGTGTTTGTTCAGGACTCAGACGTTAACTCTCAGTGATCTGTTCACACTGAGCTGTGGAAACAATGCCGTCGCCATGGCAGCAACGCCTCGTCTCTCTCTGCTGAGCAGTGAGGATGATCATCACCATGACGACAGATACCAAAAAAAAAAAGTCCTCTGAAGTTTAATGTGAGTTAAACTCTGACCTGAGACCAGAACAGGAAACTGACGTCTGCAAATGTCTGGTTGGAGAGAAATCACTGCTTCAGATTTTCACCTGAAACATTCAGAAACATCAAACTCCAACACACTCTGAGACTGAGAGCGTCTGAGACGAACCAGGACTCAGGAGACAGGACAGGAGATCCTGGTTCTGTCTTTAAAAACCACCTCTGAACGATTCTTTTTGACCAGCTGCTGTCCGTCACGTCTTCAAACACGGTCAGCTCTTCTTCGTTGATTTGTGATCTTTAATATCTCCACATCTTTGACCTAAACTGTTCTGAGTCATTCAGAGGTGAAATCAGATACGTGTCACTTTTTAATCTGTCCGTCTACTCTCTGTCCGTCGCACCTGTGTGAACAAAGGGCCCATAATGCACTGCACTGCGTTACTGACGTGACAATCCAGCACTTCTCTGTGAGATGCAGATACATGAACAGACCCAGAGTTACCTAAATAATGGTGAGAGCGTCTGAGTGCAGAGCAGGACGTCCTGCCACAGAGTTTAACTCTGTCAGAGGAGGAAACACTCAAACACACCTGAGGATTCATCTAATGAAGAAAGACGGAAAACAACCTGAGATCTGAGTCCAGTCGTTCTTACAGTTAGTCTCTTTTTCTGCAAACAAAGGAACCAAACTGGCTGTAATGTAATGAAACAGTCTGTTAGAGTGAACAGTCTGTTAGAGTGAAACAGTCTGTTAGAGTGTTGCATTGTGGGTTGTTTGTAGCCATGTTGCTAAGCTAACAGTCTGAGTTCAGCGAGTCTTCAGTTTCAGCTGCTTCGTTAGAAATGAAACGAGGAGTTTCAGTCGGTCGAGAGAGACGGACTCAGTCAGCTGATCAGAGGTCAGGAGGTCGTCTGAACCTAAAGCTGTTTCACTGTCAGACTGAGGATGAAGATCTTCTTCTCCCATAAACAGAGATGCAGTGAATCATTTACTCAGTGAGTCGGAGCCATGGTGAGCTCTGACTCTGAGCAGACGTCTGCAGATTCAACACCAGATCAAACTGTGGCACCAACAAGTCGCTTTTCACATGAAGAGAAACACGACTTTCCATTTTCAGAAATAAGAACTCTGCTTTTCCACCTGCTGCTGCACATGTGGTTTATAAGTGAGTCGTCAGTCTGATGTTTACAGCTCGGTTTCACTTCCTGTCAGAGCGACCACTGAACAGACGTTTGATGGTTCAGTCTTGAAGCCAGTGAACAGCAGTTTATTTCCATCCACAGCTGTGTGAAGTTACACCAAATGATCAGCGTTCAATAATAATCAATAATAATGATTCTGGATTAATCAGTTGAATGAGTCGTTTGTTCAAAGTCTAAACTGAAACATTTTCAGTTTCAAAAATGTAAAACAGAGAAAATCTGAATGTTTGATCGATTGATCTAAACGAACCTTTAACTGATCAGTCCCTGATCACCTGTCTGTATCCATCACAGCTGCTCTCAGGTCAGTGTTTACCTGTTGTCATGGCAATAAGCCCCCCCCCCCCCCGCGGGCCTCTTACCTGCTGCTGTCCTGCTCCATGTTGCTGCAGGTCGACCCCCACACGTCCAGCAGACTTCCCCGGACGAGGTGGACGAGGCCAGGGACGGCCTCTTGTCCAGGAGCCCCCCGACCCCCCGCTGGAGCTCTTGGTCCTGAACAGTTTGCTGAGCCGGACCTTCAGGGACCCCCTTTCCTCGACTTCCCCCGCGGCGTCTTCTCCCCGTCCCTCCCTCCTCCCACCTCCCCCTCCAGGACCACCAGGGGGGGAGGCAGACCGCCCCGCTCCCCCTGAGGCCACGCCGAGTTTGGGGGTGGTGGCGCGGCTCTGG
>NW_026115732.1:0-12057 GCF_001640805.2 Lates calcarifer | reverse complement strand
ATCAAAATGTGGTGTCAAGTTTTTCAAAGAATTCACTCAAAACCTGTCCAAATCCACTTCAGATGACATAAGACATGCCCCTGAGTAAGTGAGGTTTTAAAAATCGGAACCTGAAATTTTGACCTTTTTTCACTCAAAATGATGACCGCCGCCTGTCGCCAACATCAAAAATTGTGGTGTCAAGTTTTTCAAAGAATTCACTCAAAACCTGTCCAAATCCACTTCAGATGACATAAGACATGCCCCTGAGTAAGTTTTAGGTGAAAAATCGGAACCTGAAATTTTGACCTTTTTTCACTCAAAATGATGACCCGCCGCCTGTCGCCAACATCAAAAATTGTGGTGTCAAGTTTTTCAAAGAATTCACTCAAAACCTGTCCAAATCCACTTCAGATGACATAAGACATGCCCCTGAGTAAGTTTTAGGTGAAAAATCGGAACCTGAAATTTTGACCTTTTTTCACTCAAAATGATGACCCGCCGCCTGTCGCCAACATCAAAAATTGTGGTGTCAAGTTTTTTCAAAGAATTCACTCAAAACCTGTCCAAATCCACTTCAGATGACATAAGACATGCCCTGAGTAAGTTTTAGGTGAAAAATCGGAACCTGAATTTTGACCTTTTTTCACTCAAAATGATGACCGCCGCCTGTCGCCAACATCAAAAATTGTGGTGTCAAGTTTTTCAAAGAATTCACTCAAAACCTGTCCAAATCCACTTCAGATGACATAAGACATGCCCCTGAGTAAGTTTTAGGTGAAAAATCGGAACCTGAAATTTTGACCTTTTTTCACTCAAAATGATGACCCGCCGCCTGTCGCCAACATCAAAAATTGTGGTGTCAAGTTTTTCAAAGAATTCACTCAAAACCTGTCCAAATCCACTTCAGATGACATAAGACATGCCCCTGAGTAAGTTTTAGGTGAAAAATCGGAACCTGAAATTTTGACCTTTTTTCACTCAAAATGATGACCCGCGCCTGTCGCCAACATCAAAAATTGTGGTGTCAAGTTTTTCAAAGAATTCACTCAAAACCTGTCCAAATCCACTTCAGATGACATAAGACATGCCCCTGAGTAATTTTTTGAGTTTAGGTGAAAATCGGAACCTGAAATTTTGACCTTTTTTCACTCAAAATGATGACCCGCCGCCTGTCGCCAACATCAAAAATTGTGGTGTCAAGTTTTTCAAAGAATTCACTCAAAACCTGTCCAAATCCACTTCAGATGACATAAGACATGCCCCTGAGAGTAAGTTTTAGGTGAAAAATCGGAACCTGAAATTTTGACCTTTTTTCACTCAAAATGATGACCCGCCTGTCGCCAACATCAAAAATTGTGGTGTCAAGTTTTCAAAGAATTCACTCAAAACCTGTCCAAATCCACTTCAGATGACATAAGACATGCCCTGAGTAAGTTTTAGGTGAAAAATCGGAACCTGAAATTTTGACCTTTTTTCACTCAAAATGATGACCCGCCGCCTGTCGCCAACATCAAAAATTGTGGTGTCAAGTTTTTCAAAGAATTCACTCAAAACCTGTCCAAATCCACTTCAGATGACATAAGACATGCCCCTGAGTAAGTTTTAGGTGAAAAATCGGAACCTGAAATTTTGACCTTTTTTCACTCAAAATGATGACCGCGCCTGTCGCCAACATCAAAAAAGTTTTTCAAAGAATTCACTCAAAACCTGTCCAAATCCACTTCAGATGACATAAGACATGCCCCTGAGTAAGTTTTAGGTGAAAAATCGGAACCTGAAATTTTGACCTTTTTTCACTCAAAATGATGACCCGCCGCCTGTCGCCAACATCAAAAATTGTGGTGTCAAGTTTTTCAAAGAATTCACTCAAAACCTGTCCAAATCCACTTCAGATGACATAAGACATGAGCCCTGAGTAAGTTTTAGGTGAAAAATCGGAACCTGAAATTTTGACCTTTTTTCACTCAAAATGATGACCCGCCGCCTGTCGCCAACATCAAAAATTGTGGTGTCAAGTTTTTCAAAGAATTCACTCAAACCTGTCCAAATCCACTTCAGATGACATAAGACATGCCCCTGAGTAAGTTTTAGGTGAAAAATCGGAACTGAAATTTTGACCTTTTTTCACTCAAATGATGACCCGCCGCCTGTCGCCAACATCAAAAATTGTGGTGTCAAGTTTTTCAAAGAATTCACTCAAAAACCTGTCCAAATCCACTTCAGATGACATAAGACATGCCCCTGAGTAAGTTTTAGGTGAAAAATCGGAACCTGAAATTTTGACCTTTTTTCACTCAAAATGATGACCCGCCGCCTGTCGCCAACATCAAAAATTGTGGTGTCAAGTTTTTCAAAGAATTCACTCAAAACCTGTCCAAATCCACTTCAGATGACATAAGACATGCCCCTGAGTAAGTTTTAGGTGAAAAATCGGAACCTGAAATTTTGACCTTTTTTCACTCAAAATGATGACCCGCCGCCTGTCGCCAACATCAAAAATTGTGGTGTCAAGTTTTTCAAAGAATTCACTCAAAACCTGTCCAAATCCACTTCAGATGACATAAGACATGCCCCTGAGTAAGTTTTAGGTGAAAAATCGGAACCTGAAATTTTGACCTTTTTTCACTCAAAATGATGACCGCCGCTGTCGCCAACATCAAAAATTGTGGTGTCAAGTTTTTCAAAGAATTCACTCAAAACCTGTCCAAATCCACTTCAGATGACATAAGACATGCCCCTGAGTAAGTTTTAGGTGAAAAATCGGAACCTGAAATTTTGACCTTTTTTCACTCAAAATGATTGTCGCCAACATCAAAATCAAGTCAACCCCTGAGTAAGTTTTAGGTGAAAAATCGGAACCTGAAATTTTGACCTTTTTTCACTCAAAATGATGACCCGCCGCCTGTCGCCAACATCAAAATTGTGGTGTCAAGTTTTTCAAAGAATTCACTCAAAACCTGTCCAAATCCACTTCAGATGACATAAGACATGCCCCTGAGTAAGTTTTAGGTGAAAAATCGGAACCTGAAATTTTGACCTTTTTTCACTCAAATGATGACCCGCCGCCTGTCGCCAACATCAAAAATTGTGGTGTCAAGTTTTTCAAAGAATTCACTCAAAACCTGTCCAAATCCACTTCAGATGACATAAGATGCCCCTGAGTGACCCTGAGTAAGTTTTAGGTGAAAAATCGGAACCTGAAATTTTGACCTTTTTTCACTCAAAATGATGACCCGCCGCCTGTCGCCAACATCAAAATTGTGGTGTCAAGTTTTTCAAAGAATTCACTCAAAACCTGTCCAAATCCACTTCAGATGACATAAGACATGCCCCTGAGTAAGTTTTAGGTGAAAAATCGGAACCTGAAATTTTGACCTTTTTTCACTCAAAATGATGACCCGCCTGTCGCCAACATCAAAAATTGTGGTGTCAAGTTTTTCAAAGAATTCACTCAAAACCTGTCCAAATCCACTTCAGATGACATAAGACATGCCCCTGAGTAAGTTTTAGGTGAAAAATCGGAACCTGAAATTTTGACTTTTTTCACTCAAATGATGACCCGCCGCCTGTCGCCAACATCAAAAATTGTGGTGTCAAGTTTTTCAAAGAATTCACTCAAACCTGTCCAAATCCACTTCAGATGACATAAGACATGCTGAGTAAGTTTTAGGTGAAAAATCGGAACCTGAAATTTTGACCTTTTTTCACTCAAAATGATGACCCGCCGCCTGTCGCCAACATCAAAAATTGTGGTGTCAAGTTTTTCAAAGAATTCACTCAAAACCTGTCCAAATCCACTTCAGATGACATAAGACATGCCCCTGAGTAAGTTTTAGGTGAAAAATCGGAACCTGAAATTTTGACCTTTTTTCACTCAAAATGATGACCCGCCGCCTGTCGCCAACATCAAAATTGTGGTGTCAAGTTTTTCAAAGAATTCACTCAAAACCTGTCCAAATCCACTTCAGATGACATAAGACATGCCCCTGAGTAATTTTTACACACCCTGAGTAAGTTTTAGGTGAAAAATCGGAACCTGAAATTTTGACCTTTTTTCACTCAAAATGATGACCGCCGCCTGTCGCCAACATCAAAAATTGTGGTGTCAAGTTTTTCAAAGAATTCACTCAAAACCTGTCCAAATCCACTTCAGATGACATAAGACATGCCCCTGAGTAAGTTTTAGGTGAAAAATCGGAACCTGAAATTTTGACCTTTTTTCACTCAAAATGATGACCCGCCGCCTGTCGCCAACATCAAAAATTGTGGTGTCAAGTTTTTCAAAGAATTCACTCAAAACCTGTCCAAATCCACTTCAGATGACATAAGACATGCCCCTGAGTAAGTTTTAGGTGAAAAATCGGAACCTGAAATTTTGACCTTTTTTCACTCAAAATGATGACCCGCGCCTGTCGCCAACATCAAAAATTGTGGTGTCAAGTTTTTCAAAGAATTCACTCAAAACCTGTCCAAATCCACTTCAGATGACATAAGACATGCCCTGAGGTAAGTTTTAGGTGAAAATCGGAACCTGAAATTTTGACCTTTTTTCACTCAAAATGATGACCCGCCGCCTGTCGCCAACATCAAATTGTGGTGTCAAGTTTTTCAAAGAATTCACTCAAAACCTGTCCAAATCCACTTCAGATGACATAAGACATGAGCCCTGAGTAAGTTTTAGGTGAAAAATCGGAACCTGAAATTTTGACCTTTTTTCACTCAAAATGATGACCCGCCGCCTGTCGCCAACATCAAAAATTGTGGTGTCAAGTTTTTCAAAGAATTCACTCAAAACCTGTCCAAATCCACTTCAGATGACATAAGACATGCCCTGAGTAAGTTTTAGGTGAAAAATCGGAACCTGAAATTTTGACCTTTTTTCACTCAAATGATGACCGCCGCCTGTCGCCAACATCAAAAATTGTGGTGTCAAGTTTTTCAAAGAATTCACTCAAAACCTGTCCAAATCCACTTCAGATGACATAAGACAAGCCCTGAGTAAGTTTTAGGTGAAAAATCGGAACCTGAAATTTTGACCTTTTTTCACTCAAAATGATGACCGCCGCCTGTCGCCAACATCAAAAATTGTGGTGTCAAGTTTTTCAAAGAATTCACTCAAAACCTGTCCAAATCCACTTCAGATGACATAAGACATGCCCCTGAGTAAGTTTTAGGTGAAAAATCGGAACCTGAAATTTTGACCTTTTTTCACTCAAAATGATGACCGCCGCCTGTCGCCAACATCAAAAATTGTGGTGTCAAGTTTTTCAAAGAATTCACTCAAAACCTGTCCAAATCCACTTCAGATGACATAAGACATGCCCTGAGTAAGTTTTAGGTGAAAAATCGGAACCTGAAATTTTGACCTTTTTTCACTCAAATGATGACCCGCGCCTGTCGCCAACATCAAAAATTGTGGTGTCAAGTTTTTCAAAGAATTCACTCAAAACCTGTCCAAATCCACTTCAGATGACATAAGACATGCCCCTGAGTAAGTTTTAGGTGAAAAATCGGAACCTGAAATTTTGACCTTTTTTCACTCAAAATGATGACCCGCCGCCTGTCGCCAACATCAAAAATTGTGGTGTCAAGTTTTTCAAAGAATTCACTCAAAACCTGTCCAAATCCACTTCAGATGACATAAGACATGCCCCTGAGTAAGTTTTAGGTGAAAAATCGGAACCTGAAATTTTGACCTTTTTTCACTCAAAATGATGACCCGCCGCCTGTCGCCAACATCAAAAATTGTGGTGTCAAGTTTTTCAAAGAATTCACTCAAAACCTGTCCAAATCCACTTCAGATGACATAAGACATGCCCCTGAGTAAGTTTTAGGTGAAAAATCGGAACCTGAAATTTTGACCTTTTTTCACTCAAAATGATGACCCGCCGCCTGTCGCCAACATCAAAATTGTGGTGTCAAGTTTTTCAAAGAATTCACTCAAAACCTGTCCAAATCCACTTCAGATGACATAAGACATGCCCCTGAGTAAGTTTTAGGTGAAAAATCGGAACCTGAAATTTTGACCTTTTTTCACTCAAAATGATGACCCGCCGCCTGTCGCCAACATCAAAAATTGTGGTGTCAAGTTTTTCAAAGAATTCACTCAAAACCTGTCCAAATCCACTTCAGATGACATAAGACATGCCCCTGAGTAAGTTTTAGGTGAAAAATCGGAACCTGAAATTTTGACCTTTTTTCACTCAAAATGATGACCGCCGCCTGTCGCCAACATCAAAAATTGTGGTGTCAAGTTTTTCAAAGAATTCACTCAAAACCTGTCCAAATCCACTTCAGATGACATAAGACATGCCCCTGAGTAAGTTTTAGGTGAAAAATCGGAACCTGAAATTTTGACCTTTTTTCACTCAAAATGATGACCCGCCGCCTGTCGCCAACATCAAAAATTGTGGTGTCAAGTTTTTCAAAGAATTCACTCAAAACCTGTCCAAATCCACTTCAGATGACATAAGACATGCCCCTGAGTAAGTTTTAGGTGAAAAATCGGAACCTGAAATTTTGACCTTTTTTCACTCAAAATGATGACCCGCCGCCTGTCGCCAACATCAAAAATTGTGGTGTCAAGTTTTTCAAAGAATTCACTCAAAACCTGTCCAAATCCACTTCAGATGACATAAGACATGCCCTGAGTAAGTTTTAGGTGAAAAATCGGAACCTGAAATTTTGACCTTTTTTCACTCAAAATGATGACCCCGCCTGTCGCCAACATCAAAAATTGTGGTGTCAAGTTTTTCAAAGAATTCACTCAAAACCTGTCCAAATCCACTTCAGATGACATAAGACATGCCCTGAGTAAGTTTTAGGTGAAAAATCGGAACCTGAAATTTTGACCTTTTTTCACTCAAAATGATGACCCGCGCCTGTCGCCAACATCAAAAATTGTGGTGTCAAGTTTTTCAAAGAATTCACTCAAAACCTGTCCAAATCCACTTCAGATGACATAAGACATGCCCCTGAGTAAGTTTTAGGTGAAAAATCGGAACCTGAAATTTTGACCTTTTTTCACTCAAAATGATGACCCGCCGCCTGTCGCCAACATCAAAAATTGTGGTGTCAAGTTTTTCAAAGAATTCACTCAAAACCTGTCCAAATCCACTTCAGATGACATAAGACATGCCCCTGAGTAAGTTTTAGGTGAAAAATCGGAACCTGAAATTTTGACCTTTTTTCACTCAAAATGATGACCCGCCGCCTGTCGCCAACATCAAAAATTGTGGTGTCAAGTTTTTCAAAGAATTCACTCAAAACCTGTCCAAATCCACTTCAGATGACATAAGACATGCCCTGAGTAAGTTTTAGGTGAAAAATCGGAACCTGAAATTTTGACCTTTTTTCACTCAAAATGATGACCCGCCGCCTGTCGCCAACATCAAAAATTGTGGTGTCAAGTTTTTCAAAGAATTCACTCAAAACCTGTCCAAATCCACTTCAGATGACATAAGACATGCCCCTGAGTAAGTTTTAGGTGAAAAATCGGAACCTGAAATTTTGACCTTTTTTCACTCAAAATGATGACCCGCCGCCTGTCGCCAACATCAAAAATTGTGGTGTCAAGTTTTTCAAAGAATTCACTCAAAACCTGTCCAAATCCACTTCAGATGACATAAGACATGCCCCTGAGTAAGTTTTAGGTGAAAAATCGGAACCTGAAATTTTGACCTTTTTTCACTCAAAATGATGACCCGCCGCCTGTCGCCAACATCAAAAATTGTGGTGTCAAGTTTTTCAAAGAATTCACTCAAAACCTGTCCAAATCCACTTCAGATGACATAAGACATGCCCCTGAGTAAGTTTTAGGTGAAAAATCGGAACCTGAAATTTTGACCTTTTTTCACTCAAAATGATGACCGCCGCCTGTCGCCAACATCAAAAATTGTGGTGTCAAGTTTTTCAAAGAATTCACTCAAAACCTGTCCAAATCCACTTCAGATGACATAAGACATGCCCCTGAGTAAGTTTTAGGTGAAAAATCGGAACCTGAAATTTTGACCTTTTTTCACTCAAAATGATGACCCGCCGCCTGTCGCCAACATCAAAAATTGTGGTGTCAAGTTTTTCAAAGAATTCACTCAAAACCTGTCCAAATCCACTTCAGATGACATAAGACATGCCCCTGAGTAAGTTTTAGGTGAAAAATCGGAACCTGAAATTTTGACCTTTTTTCACTCAAAATGATGACCCGCCGCCTGTCGCCAACATCAAAAATTGTGGTGTCAAGTTTTTCAAAGAATTCACTCAAAACCTGTCCAAATCCACTTCAGATGACATAAGACATGCCCCTGAGTAAGTTTTAGGTGAAAAATCGGAACCTGAAATTTTGACCTTTTTTCACTCAAAATGATGACCCGCCGCCTGTCGCCAACATCAAAAATTGTGGTGTCAAGTTTTTCAAAGAATTCACTCAAAACCTGTCCAAATCCACTTCAGATGACATAAGACATGCCCCTGAGTAAGTTTTAGGTGAAAAATCGGAACCTGAAATTTTGACCTTTTTTCACTCAAAATGATGACCCCCGCCTGTCGCCAACATCAAAAATTGTGGTGTCAAGTTTTTCAAAGAATTCACTCAAAACCTGTCCAAATCCACTTCAGATGACATAAGACATGCCCCTGAGTAAGTTTTAGGTGAAAAATCGGAACCTGAAATTTTGACCTTTTTTCACTCAAAATGATGACCCGCCGCCTGTCGCCAACATCAAAAATTGTGGTGTCAAGTTTTTCAAAGAATTCACTCAAAACCTGTCCAAATCCACTTCAGATGACATAAGACATGCCCCTGAGTAAGTTTTAGGTGAAAAATCGGAACCTGAAATTTTGACCTTTTTTCACTCAAAATGATGACCCGCCGCCTGTCGCCAACATCAAAAATTGTGGTGTCAAGTTTTTCAAAGAATTCACTCAAAACCTGTCCAAATCCACTTCAGATGACATAAGACATGCCCCTGAGTAAGTTTTAGGTGAAAAATCGGAACCTGAAATTTTGACCTTTTTTCACTCAAAATGATGACCCGCCTGTCGCCAACATCAAAAATTGTGGTGTCAAGTTTTTCAAAGAATTCACTCAAAACCTGTCCAAATCCACTTCAGATGACATAAGACATGCCCCTGAGTAAGTTTTAGGTGAAAAATCGGAACCTGAAATTTTGACCTTTTTTCACTCAAAATGATGACCCGCCGCCTGTCGCCAACATCAAAAATTGTGGTGTCAAGTTTTTCAAAGAATTCACTCAAAACCTGTCCAAATCCACTTCAGATGACATAAGACATGCCCCTGAGTAAGTTTTAGGTGAAAAATCGGAACCTGAAATTTTGACCTTTTTTCACTCAAAATGATGACCCGCCGCCTGTCGCCAACATCAAAAATTGTGGTGTCAAGTTTTTCAAAGAATTCACTCAAAACCTGTCCAAATCCACTTCAGATGACATAAGACATGCCCCTGAGTAAGTTTTAGGTGAAAAATCGGAACCTGAAATTTTGACCTTTTTTCACTCAAAATGATGACCCGCCGCCTGTCGCCAACATCAAAAATTGTGGTGTCAAGTTTTTCAAAGAATTCACTCAAAACCTGTCCAAATCCACTTCAGATGACATAAGACATGCCCCTGAGTAAGTTTTAGGTGAAAAATCGGAACCTGAAATTTTGACCTTTTTTCACTCAAAATGATGACCCGCCGCCTGTCGCCAACATCAAAAATTGTGGTGTCAAGTTTTTCAAAGAATTCACTCAAAACCTGTCCAAATCCACTTCAGATGACATAAGACATGCCCCTGAGTAAGTTTTAGGTGAAAAATCGGAACCTGAAATTTTGACCTTTTTTCACTCAAAATGATGACCCGCGCCTGTCGCCAACATCAAAAATTGTGGTGTCAAGTTTTTCAAAGAATTCACTCAAAACCTGTCCAAATCCACTTCAGATGACATAAGACATGCCCCTGAGTAAGTTTTAGGTGAAAAATCGGAACCTGAAATTTTGACCTTTTTTCACTCAAAATGATGACCCGCCGCCTGTCGCCAACATCAAAAATTGTGGTGTCAAGTTTTTCAAAGAATTCACTCAAAACCTGTCCAAATCCACTTCAGATGACATAAGACATGCCCTGAGTAAGTTTTAGGTGAAAAATCGGAACCTGAAATTTTGACCTTTTTTCACTCAAAATGATGACCCGCCGCCTGTCGCCAACATCAAAAATTGTGGTGTCAAGTTTTTCAAAGAATTCACTCAAAACCTGTCCAAATCCACTTCAGATGACATAAGACATGCCCCTGAGTAAGTTTTAGGTGAAAAATCGGAACCTGAAATTTTGACCTTTTTTCACTCAAAATGATGACCCGCCGCCTGTCGCCAACATCAAAAATTGTGGTGTCAAGTTTTTCAAAGAATTCACTCAAAACCTGTCCAAATCCACTTCAGATGACATAAGACATGCCCTGAGTAAGTTTTAGGTGAAAAATCGGAACCTGAAATTTTGACCTTTTTTCACTCAAAATGATGACCCGCCGCCTGTCGCCAACATCAAAAATTGTGGTGTCAAGTTTTTCAAAGAATTCACTCAAAACCTGTCCAAATCCACTTCAGATGACATAAGACATGCCCTGAGTAAGTTTTAGGTGAAAATCGGAACCTGAAATTTTGACCTTTTTTCACTCAAAATGATGACCCGCCGCCTGTCGCCAACATCAAAAATTGTGGTGTCAAGTTTTTCAAAGAATTCACTCAAAACCTGTCCAAATCCACTTCAGATGACATAAGACATGCCCTGAGCCTGAGTAAGTTTAGGTGAAAAATCGGAACCTGAAATTTTGACCTTTTTTCACTCAAAATGATGACCCGCGCCTGTCGCCAACATCAAAAATTGTGGTGTCAAGTTTTTCAAAGAATTCACTCAAAACCTGTCCAAATCCACTTCAGATGACATAAGACATGCCCCTGAGTAAGTTTTAGGTGAAAAATCGGAACCTGAAATTTTGACCTTTTTTCACTCAAAATGATGACCCGCCGCCTGTCGCCAACATCAAAAATTGTGGTGTCAAGTTTTTCAAAGAATTCACTCAAAACCTGTCCAAATCCACTTCAGATGACATAAGACATGCCCCTGAGTAAGTTTTAGGTGAAAATCGGAACCTGAAATTTTGACCTTTTTTCACTCAAAATGATGACCCGCCGCCTGTCGCCAACATCAAAAATTGTGGTGTCAAGTTTTTTCAAAGAATTCACTCAAAACTGTCCAAATCCACTTCAGATGACATAAGACATGCCCTGAGTAAGTTTTAGGTGAAAAATCGGAACCTGAAATTTTGACCTTTTTTTCAAAATGATGACCCGCCGCTGTCGCCAACATCAAAAATTGTGGTGTCAAGTTTTTCAAAGAATTCACTCAAAACCTGTCCAAATCCACTTCAGATGACATAAGACATGCCCCTGAGTAAGTTTTTAGGTGAAAAATCGGAACCTGAAATTTTGACCTTTTTTCACTCAAAATGATGACCCGCCGCCTGTCGCCAACATCAAAAATTGTGGTGTCAAGTTTTTCAAAGAATTCACTCAAAACCTGTCCAAATCCACTTCAGATGACATAAGACATGCCCCTGAGTAAGTTTTAGGTGAAAAATCGGAACCTGAAATTTTGACCTTTTTTCACTCAAAATGATGACCGCCGCCTGTCGCCAACATCAAAAATTGTGGTGTCAAGTTTTTCAAAGAATTCACTCAAAACCTGTCCAAATCCACTTCAGACATAAGACATGCCCTGAGCCCCTGAGTAAGTTTTAGGTGAAAAATCGGAACCTGAAATTTTGACCTTTTTCACTCAAAATGATGACCCGCCGCCTGTCGCCAACATCAAAAATTGTGGTGTCAAGTTTTTCAAAGAATTCACTCAAAACCTGTCCAAATCCACTTCAGATGACATAAGACATGCCCCTGAGTAAGTTTTAGGTGAAAAATCGGAACCTGAAATTTTGACCTTTTTTCACTCAAAATGATGACCCGCCGCCTGTCGCCAACATCAAAAATTGTGGTGTCAAGTTTTTCAAAGAATTCACTCAAAACCTG
>NW_026115731.1:0-26629 GCF_001640805.2 Lates calcarifer | reverse complement strand
CAATGTTTGACAAAGTGCGTATTATTTTTATCCTCAACCATAACACTGTCTTTGTATGTCACTTGGTAAAATATTGTACAGTGATGTATTCTGTTCAGGTTCCTCTAGTGAGTAAGGTAAGGTAAATACAGTGAGGGTCATGTTGTAGTTTTTAAGTAACATTGTTTGTTGAACTAATGTAACTGTCCATGTAAAAGAAATCTAATTTTACTGTTAACTGGTAATCAGGACTGTTAAGAGTATTGGATAATGTTATAGGTCATATAATCTTTCAGGTAACTAAAAGAGTTAGTGAGTTATGCTTCCCTTGTGGTTTGGCCTGTGTATTTATCAGGGTGGGTTTTGGGTCTGGGTTGGTAAATACACAGGCCAAAACTTTCAGTAGATGTATAGAACTGCTGTAAAGCTGAGCAGTTGTACAACCATACAACTGCTTAAAAACACAGCAGTTCTATACAGCTACTGAAACATGTACATGTATATATACAGCATTACAAAGCTGTACTGCTACAGTGCAGTACAGAATTGTACACAGCTGTCAACACTGGGAATACATCAGAAAGTGTGGTGTTCTCAATGTAACACACACTTTCTGATACCTTCCAGCTGATACCCCACATTTCCATCCACCCAATGTCCCAGTGCCCTCTGTGGCAGGGTGGATGGACTATAGCTAGAGACTGTAGCTTTGATAACTTTTCTTTTCCCCTGGACAAAGACACAGTTCTCCTGTGTCCTCTGTGACCACACATTATCAGCCTTCACCACATCTCCTCCAGCATCGTGAGGATCAGCTCAAATCAACCACGTCATCCTGCTGCCACTGACCACACACCACAACACCATCTTAACTGTCAGTCTGAGGTGGACCCATCAGTACTGGACCACACAGAGACATGTTCTACTTCCTGCCAGTCCCAGTCATTCTTCAAAGCAGACGATGAGATAACTCCTGCCAACCTTTGCCTCACCTTCTCTGTGACTCTCAGACACTGGATCAGCTGACTACAGCCAAGACATCATCCTGCCACAGACCAGTCATCACAGCACCATCCTGACTGTTGATCAACAGCAGAGTCATCAGTGCTGGACCACACAGAGACCCTGTTCCTCCTCAGTGCTCAGGCTTCCTCACAACAGAGCAGAAGGTATGGTTGGTTTTTGTCATATAACAGGACTTTTTGATGTTTGTTCATTCATCTGTTCATATTACAGTAATACTGTTGCTCTTGACTTTTATGTTACAGTTAGGAGTTTAATAAAGTTATGTACATGAACTTCTTCTTTCAGGTCTTCCTTCACTGTGATTCTCCACTTCACAGTAGAGACCACTGCACAGCTCCACAAGCTAGTGAACTATGTGAGATGGCACTGTGTGCTTCCTCTCTGCAACATCAAGCTCGTCCTCCAACACGTGTTAAAGGTAGCAGTTTTATTCTCCTACTCCTGCCATACCAAATCTCCTGATGATCAAAACACAGAAACACTGTTGGTGCACACAGTTTGCATTTACAACTAAAGAAATGTCAGAGAGAACGTTTCCCACTGTTTTTCTCTTTAAGGTCTCATGTTGCCACCTCTGTGTCCTCCATGTTCACTGACACTGGCCAGATGACTGAAAGCAGAAGCTCTACAGCCACTGGAAAGGTCAAAGGTCAGTCCATCTTCATGCTGACACTGTGCTCTGTTGACAGTTTTGGTTTGTGCCAACAACTGACTGAGGAGCATCATGACAGAACAAACTATGAACCGTGGACAGAATGACTGTGTCTCTGAAAACAGCTCTGCAGTTTAAAGGATCTTTTGGACTGTTGACCTCTACCCAACTGAGATATGTTTATTCTGCATCTCATAAGAATTTATTCCTTTTTCATTTCAGTTCCTTTCCTCCCACCCCCCCAACCGCCCACCTGTCTCTTCATCAATAGATAAAGAGAACAGATAGAGAGGGAAAACAGGTCAATTAGTTCAGGTGCCACAGGCACGTCAACTAATTAACCTGGAGGAGAGGCCAGGTTTTAGTCATCTTAATCATTAGTGTGGGGTGTCAGCTGCTATGTATGTTAAAGGTTTCTCACATTTGTGCACTTAGCCTTGATCTAATCTAAAGCTCTGGGTACAGACATGAGTCCTACACTGTTTAGAACTCCAGTGGTAAAATGTGTGTGAAACTGAAGCTCAGGGTTTTCACATGGGCCTTGTCTAATGATGTGATTGTTCCCATGTTACTCCTCTCACCTGAAGTCACACATGAAGTCACAGATGTACATTTCACAACTGCTCATTTTCTATTTATTACGGAGACTTTTTCTAATGCTGATTGCTGCACTTTAACCTTGTCACTTTGTTACTTCTGTGCCTTTCTATATTGTATTTTTTATTTTTATTTTTCTATTTTCCTGTTTTGGCCACCCCTGTTTTCTTGCTGCTGTAACTTGTGAATTTCCCACAAGTGGGATAAATAAAGTCTATCTTATTTTGAAAAACACATTCAAATGTTGGATAACATACACCTGAACTGATCATGTTGATATGATATGACAGTGGAGCTCTGCTGGAGTTGTTGAGTCGTGAACTACTGAGCACATTAGATCAAGTCTAACCACTGTGTGAGAAGCCTTTGGTGGTAATGCTGAACAATTCTGTGTAGAAACCACTGAGATCAATGCTGTCCAACAAAAGACACCATGTACTCCATGTTCTAATGTCAAAAGCTCTGGGTTCACAATTGTGTCACCCTTCATCTGTTTATGAGCATAAAATATGTTACATTTTGTTGTTGCCCTATCCTGTCACGCTGCATTCATTTGATATTTACCCATGAATCCACACAGTATGATTTGGGCTCTGTGCCTACTGTAACACCTTCATAGAATGAGTGACAGAGAGATGCCTACACAGATGATGACTGATGGTAACATACGTTGTTCAGCCCTGCCTTACAGAAGTCAAGTTCAAACACTACGGATGACTACTGGACTCCATATTCTGTTGCAGCCATTTTTGTGGCATATCTTATTATTTAGAGATTTCAAGTTACTTAATAAAAAGGGTCATGCATGAGATATGATATAATTTGTAAGCATGTTTGTATATTTTATTGATAAACTGTTTTTTATTCCTGTTTCTGCTACAACTGCTCCTTCAAATTTAGATTAATAACTGTTATTTGCTACATAATTGCTGCTTTAAAAATCAAGATGTTTTTGGATTATTAAAATTATTCATCAAAAAGTCACCTCTCCTCTTCACACATACATAGTAAAGCACTGAGAACAGTGGATAAAAATACAATCAACCTGTGAAACTCTTCTCTCACTTCTGTATTGAGACCTACTTTCCAAGCTCGGCTGCTGATACCAACTGCTGGGTATAACGGCTACTGACAGCCCTTCTCTATTTATATTAACTTTAACCAGTTTTCCAGTTTAGATGCATGAAATTTAAGTTCAAGCTACATTTAGCTACATCCTCACTTATGTACAAGAAATTCTGGTCAGCTATTGTCTGTGTTAGAGAAGTAGTCTGGTAGTCTGGACAGCTCTCTTTCTAGTTTACGCTAATTTGTTAGGAAATTATCATAGTGCAGCCAGAGAAAAGCAACTGCAGAAATGTTCAGGTAACCTGAGAATATTAAGTGGTGTGTATTGTCAGTTCTTTGCACACGTCTGTTAATCACCACTGAAAACTGAGGCCGCACAGTGCCAGCTACGCAGCCCTTGTCTGGTAGTTTTCTGTATGCAAATTGCGATGAGCCATCCCCAGTGCGTGATTGGCTCCAGCCTGGGAAGGCGTGACCTTACTTCCGCTTCCTGCCCGTGCTCCCAGCTATCTCATTGGTGAATGGATACTATAGCGTCTTAGTAATACTAAATACTGGTGTGATGTGATTTGAATATTGAATAGTGATAAATATTGATAAGTGAATAAATAAATGTGTTAAAATGTACATATTGGTGTTAATTCATTTTTATGAAGTTAAACAACATTAACACAATGTATTAACATCCCAACTGGGTTTTTATCATGACAGATTGTAAGGCTATTCTGGTAGTTATGATTGTATGTTAAGTCATTTGAGTATGTAGTAAACTAAACACTAAACTGCACAACATGATGAATTTAAATCATGTTAGATTTTCTTAAGCTCATCACCACCACCAGGGTCTAGACCCTGGGGGTTTCCTATACCAAACACAGCCTCATCCCCTTTCAAATATGATGACATAATAATGGGGTCTAATCCCAATGATGCTCACACGTCACACCTCATTTTTCTCTTCTTTGTGCACTTGGCAATATAATTTTGTTGACTCAGAATGAAATACATTTGATAGTAATCTTTTACAGATAAAAATGACTACAGCAAACTATGCTGCTTGTTTGGACAGTCAGTCAGAAACATGAGATCATTTTATGAGACAAGAAAAATATTTGAACAATGAAAGAGAAAATACATTTTTTATTTAGAATCACAAATTGAACTAACTAATAACTAAATAAGGAACTAAATCATTTTTTACAAACACTATATACTAATGACAACGAACAAACAACAACAACCAACAATGAAAACAAGGAGCATCCTTCATTTGTCCTCAACAGCACTAATTTTTGTGACCTTTCTCCCCTCTCTAGTAAGGCTAACACAGATTTTTCCAGTCCTGAGTATGGCATCGAATGGCTCCCACAGGCCATGTTCCACCCTCACCATGTTTCCCTCCTCCGTCAAGAGGGTGGACATGCCTGGCTGCTCCTCTGTCACACCAACAACAGTGACTGAGTCAGAACTGGCTTTGACCTCCTGTTGAGAGGAAAAGAACATGAGCTATCATCTTGTCAGATACATTGGTCACCTGTTACCACAACCAAAATCTCTCCCTAACATTAAGGAAGACTGTTGTCTTTCCACCATTGTCATTATTTCATTTCATTTAAGTCACTACAATTAGAAAAAAGTTGTTTCCTGTCATTTTGAAAACATTTAGTTTAGTAGCTTTAAGGTTAAGTGCATATGGGAAATAAAAAGTCACTGATTTCTTTCATAAGCCTGTAGGTTATCTCTGGTGCACTGACATGATTTGTTAAATATGAAATGAATTACTTAAGCCTTTTCATTGTGTTATTTTGTACCTCAAGCTTTGTATATGTGGTTGAATGGACACCTGAGGCTTCTGAGGCTCTAAGGGACTGCTTTGAATGCACAGATTGGAATATGCTGCTGGAAACAGATGAGAACACTATGGACATTGACAGACAGGTTGATTGTTTTACTGAGTACTAAGCTTCTGTAGAGACGCTGTCATGTCTACAAAGACTGTACATAATTAATTCTTATCCTATCTTATCTTATGATGTGAATCTCCCATTCAACTGCATCCCAAAGGTGCTCTATTAGAACATTAATACATATTTCTTTCATTTCTTTAGGCAAGAGAAATGCCTCAAAGGGTGGAACAGTTCCTGATCAGGGTGCCACAGACACCAGCCTTTCCTGTTGCAGTAAGAAAGACAAATTTGGCTATGTTGCTGATTAAAGTTTTAGATTCATCAAATTTGCTTTGATTTTTCATACTTTTTTCTTCTCAAGCCTCCTTATGATGAAGCTCCTCCTCCGTACTCGCCGTCCCAACCTCAAGGTGAAGGCAGCGCAAAGAGAGAGTTATTGTCGTAAGAACCGGGGGTAAGTGCAATAAATTTATTGACAAATTGCATACGTATGTTACAACTAAAACAACCGCACTGACAGAATTCTTTCTATCTTTTTCAGTGCTGCTGTGACCTGTGGACCTGCGATGACTGGCTGATCGTGGCATCTGTTGTTGTCTGCATCACTCTTATGATGGTGTCAGGGCTTATTCTATACTCACTTTTCATTTCATTTTGAGTGTGTTATCTTTTTGGCTCCTGTGTTAGGAGCCAAAGAGCTGAAAAGTGGCACACACACAATCCATAATGCTGTAATGACCCCTGATAGTGTGGTCAAACCGTCAGAGTTATGTGACCTACACAAAAGGACATTCACCTTGACAAAAGTCCCTAGACTCACGCAAAGTTTGACTGTTTTGATTGTGTATTTTTTTGTCTCCTGTGTGGGCATTTTTAAAGTTATTTTCCCAAAATGAAATAAAAGGCATTAATTATCAATTATTTGGTGTTTAGGAGGAATGCATTATATTCCTTGTATTGCTGTATCACTCATTATAAGGTCTACAACTGAAAGGGGTTACGATTTATTGAATGCTGCTTAAATTACAGTTAGTTAAGTGTTTACAGGAAGCCAAGAAGCAGCATATTGACCTCATACTGAGATGCTGAATTTAAACTGAGATGTGGGGTCTAATAGACTGTCATCATCCCCCTCCCAAACATCTCCATAGGCCCCTATTATGACCCCTTCCTTTCTGCATGCAGGGGATTCTTTGGCCTCTTCCTGCAGGAGCTGGCAGACTGGGAGGATCATTCTGCTTAACCAGGGCTGTATGTAGCAGCCAGTCTCATTGTTTCTCTCTCTCCCTCTATCTCTCTCTCTGTCTCTTTCTCATCTCCTCTGGTTTGGGTTTGTTTTTCCCTCTTCTGTTGCAGCCAACATCCTCTTTACATGCACCTATACACCCCCATGCACTACTGATGTCACCGCTTACTTAATTAAGATACTGAAGCCCACGTTGCCCCCGATGAGTGTTTCATTGGTGTGAATGTGTTAGAGCGCTTTGTGCATAGAGCAAGCGCTGTATGAATGTGTGTGTGAATGGGTGAATGTGACACGAAGTGTAAAGTGCGTTGAGTGGTCAATACGAAAAAAAAAGCGCTATATAAGTACAAGTCGATTTACTTACCAAACTTTCTGTTTTGTAAATAGTTGTTTTGTTATTTGCAATAAAAGGTCCTTTTTCAGATTTCAGAAAGAGCGCAGCCACACCCACCCCCATTACCCTCTGGGACTCCACTGTGGGCATCATCATCACCCGGAACCTCAAGTGGGAGCTGAACATCAGCTCCCTCATTAAAAAGGCACAGCAGAGGATGTACTTCCTAAGGCAGTTGAAGAAACTCAACCTGCCAAAGACAGTGATGGTGACCTTCTACACTGCCATCATTACGTGAGAGACAAGAGACCGATGAACAAACTGCTTTCCATCATGGACAACCCATCCCACCCTCTTCATGATACAATACTGACACCTGTACACAATTTCTACACATTACACTGACATATATTTGCACATTCCTTCAAGTACTTTCCTGTATATACTTTAAAGATTTGTTTAGTATTTATACCCTTACAGATATTTTTAGAATGATTTTTTTTCTTTTTAATCTATATTTCATAATGTTTGTTTTGTGATTGTTGCTGTCTCTGCTGCTTTAACACAAGAATTTCCCTCATGGGATCAATAAAGTACATCTATCTATCAATCTATATGTCATGCATATTGAACATAAATCAAAAACGTGAGGGTCACTGGTTGATCATTACTCTCCCCATCTTTAGAATCAGGGTATATATATTACATTGAATCCCAACATTCAACATCAGAGTATGGTATTACACATAATACTGGCATCCAACATCAGACACGTGTAATCACACTCGATCCCAGCATCCAATATTGACACATACAATTATAATGGATCCCTGCATCCAACATCAGAGTATGATATTACACAGGATGCTGGCATCCAACATTAACACATGCAATTACTATAGATCCTGGTATCCAACATTAGCATGCAATTACACTGGATCCTGGTATCAAACACCAACACTGGAATCCAATACCATTATGGAGAATTAGACTGGATCCTGGTATCCACTGTAAGGACATGCAACTACTCATAACTCTGACACCTAAAACCATGATATGCAGTTGAACTTGAAAACAACCTACCAAATATGCTTTATTGCAATGCAAACATTTTGTGAAACTTTGATTAGTAATGGCACCCAGAGGCCAGAACAAATATCTCATCCCCCTTTAAGTATACCACTGTAATATCATCCAACTTCTCTGTACAAAACCATTTAGGTAAAAACCTTGTCAAAATCTAACAGAACTTCAGAACTAACCAGAAAAGCTATTACAAGTTTATCACTGATAACCACATCTCTGGATCCATATAATAAAGAGTTAACATCCAGCTTCTCAGTGTAACCATGGGAATAATACTGCATATATACAGTACCACAATCTCCATATATACCACAGTCTCCATATCCTTGTTAATGAAGTATTAGCATCCACTATCTCAGTATACCTATGCAGACAACACCCAACATCTCTATATATACCACTGTGTGTGACCCAACATCTTTGTATCCCTATTTATGAAGTATTAGCATCCAGTATCTTAGTATACACAGGCTTTGGTACACTATCTAAGTATATCCATGGAAAAACACCAATCAACTGATCAGTATTTTACACTATCTTTGTATGATAGCTGTTGAAGATCAACATTTCTATGTGACCACGCAATAACCACCAAATTCTAGCTATGATACACTATGTCAGTGTGTAATGTAATACATTCTTCTATTGATATTACAATTATTTTCAAATGAGTGATGGCCTCAAGTGGCCCTGTAAGAAATTCCATCCGCTTTCTCAGCATACCACTGTAACTGTAATTACTAGTACATCAAATTCCTTCATTACCACAGTAATTTCTGACTGTGTATGGACAAGACTCTCTTCATCAACTGAGACATTTTCTTCATCAGACTTCTGCTGTCTTTTTTGTTTGCAGCAGCAGAAAATTATGCCTGCCAAAATTATGATACTGAAAGTAATGGGAGCAGCCACTGTTACTGATACTCCCCCATCCTTTGATGAAGTGTTCTGAGATTCCATGGTAAGGCTTAAGTCAACCCTGGGGGTTTCAGCAGTGTCAGGGACCATTCCAAAAAGTTGGTTGAATTCTGTCGTCATTACCACAACAGTAGTTGCCTGGGGTGTCTGACGGTAGATTCCTGTGATTGTTCCTGTGGTGATTACAATGGTGGTTCCTGTGGTGGTTTTTGCATTGTCTTGTGAAGACAAGTCATCTTGAGTGCTTGCAGAAGTTTCAGTGGATGTCAACAAACTGTAGTTTGCAGGGAAGGTGGTGACTTGTGAAGATCTGTTCCTCAGCTTTAAGTCCACATCGGACTCTGGCACAGACACCTCCTCCATTACCAGCTTAATCTGTCTGCTTTGGACTTCTCGAAACGTTTTTACTGTACATTGGTAAGTACCTTTGTCCGTGATCTTAACACTGTTAATGGTTATTGAAGCATCTCCATCTTGGGGATCTAGAGAAGAAAAGTGGACTCTGCCTTCAAAACCAGTAAAGTGGTTTATTACGTCCTCAATGTAACAGATGAGGTGTTCCTCTTCCTCTTGACCATCTGAACGGTTGACCGTCCACTCTATCTCCAAGTCACCAACATCCACAGAATCAAGGGTGAAATGGCATCCGAGACTGATGTCGTGTTCTAGTGCTACTTGGTATTCAGAGGAGGGGCTGGTTAAATTCAATCCACAGGTGGATGTCAAAAGTATTGACATCAGACCGATGAGCAAGACCAAAGCCATGGAAATGTTCTGTGGGGTGTGATAGAAATAATAATACATTTGCATTTTAAAAACACAATATTTGAATATGCTATTGTAATATTATTATTTCTGTACTTCAATGTTTAGGGTAAAAGCCTTGTCAAAGTCTAAAAGAGCCCTCTGAAAACAATTTAGAAAGCTATTACAACTCTACTACTGATAATTACGGCTAGTCTTCCCAAGATTTCAGTGTAGTAGCAAATTTGAGTCAAGGGCCCACAAGGGCCTTGGCCACATTCTCATATATTCTCTTTGTATGCCACAGTAATTTGACCCAAGTACAATCTCCTTTAGGGTAAAAACCCTGGTAAAGTCTAAAAGAGGCATGAATACCACCTAAAAAGCTATAACAACTTTACCACTGATAACAATATCTCTGCAGAAAGAAAACCAGCATTTCCTCCAGTGCATCCAAAGCCTGTCATTTAAGGAAAGTAAGGATATGACTGTGTGTGTGTGCTGTAACGGCTCTCCATTTTTCAAAAGTCTTGTTTAACCATGTTTCTGGTCCTGGAGTACAGAGCTTTTTAGAAATATGCTGCAGCTTTTTGGGTCAGATAGACTCAATTAGATCAGTTGCTGAACCAGTTTGCTGTCTGCTTCCCTAGCCACTGTTTATGTGCTAATTTGTGTCATGCCTGGCAATCTGGGGGCATGGAACTGCTCTGTGTGGGGGCGCCTTAACACTGCATACCTGCTGAGGTCAGCAGAGGTTACTACGTGGCACCTGTAAGGAGATGTTGGTACCTTGGGCCTTTGTATACTGACATTTTGTCACATCATTTTCACCCATATAATTAGAATGTTTTTCTGATGCACACAATTGAGCTGCAGACTTTGCATTCCAAATATCTTCACATTAGATGATCAAAACTGCTGTAATTGCTCTAAAAATGATTACCACTTTAAGAAAAACAGCAAAGTTGTATGTGTTGTTAAACAGGTAGCCTATTGAAAACAACTGTGCTTAATGACTTTATTTTCAAACAGGGGCGCCCCCATAGCCAAATGGTTGGGGTGCGTACCATGTGGGCCCTAGTGGTCTGAGCAGGTTCCTGATCCAGCCGGACCTTTGCTATGTCATTCCCCTACTCTCTCCCCGTTTCCTGTCTCTCTCCACTGTCCTCTAAAATAAAGGCAAAAAGCCCCCAAAAAATACTTTAAAAAAAGGTTATTATTATATTTTATTATTATTATATTTATATTAATATTATATAATAATATATATTATATATATACCTACATTTAATATTAGCCACTTCAGGTTTAAATCAGAGAAGGGAACAGCTGTATGTACTGTTGTATTAGAGCACTATCAGAGTGTTTGTTATAATGGTAATCATAATAATGGCAATACCTATAAGTCTAATAATGTTAATGTTCAATAATAGATGAAAGCTATAAATGAAGGTAAATGTCCTGTGGCTGCAGGCTGCTCTCTGATCTCCCCCTTTGGATGTGAACCACTGACCTCTGCCCTGTGTTTGTCAGCAGGCTAGAATCATAAACATCAATTTAGTACTGTCATGGTTAAAGTCAGTGCAACTGTGATAGAGAATAAAGATGAATAATAAGAACAATACAGGGTGTCAAATATAATATGCTTACAACTTCATGTAGCCCACATCATTTGCCCCCAACGAGTGAAACGGCTCATTCTGGTACTGGTCAAATGGCAGCTTTCCCTGGCACAGCTGACGGGAAGGTGCTGGGTTACCTTCCACTTGCAGGAGCTTCTCTGCGTGGGCCAGGGCAGTGGCCTGCTTCAGAAGCTCCTGTGGAAGGCCATCTTTTTGTCCCAGTACAGACGGGCCTCTTTGGTAGCCATCAGGATGGCCTGCTGATGGTGAGCAGGGGTTTGTGGGTTCACCACACAGATGACCAGGGTCGTAGCCATTGGGAACTTCTGCACAAAGACGTACATAGGTATTATGTTATTATTATTGTTTTTATTATTACTATCATTAGAAAAATGGACTAGAGAACTCCTTCAGCAACAAGCTTCTTCACCCAAAATGTGTGAAGGTCCTTTCTCCCTGCAGCTGTCAGACTGTACAACAAGCACTGCTCTCAGTCCAAAGCATAACCTGGACAATCTGACAACTGCACATCAATACTATAAACCTGTACATAGCTGTAAATAACAGAATTTCTTGAAGATTTGCCACTGCTCACTACAGGACTGTAGTGAGCTGGACTGTATATATTTTAGTGCTCTAGGGCTGCTGTAAATTTCCCTGTAATAAAGGCTTATCTTTTCCTATCATATCTTAAAAACTACAAGACTGTGCATGCCATCTTTACAGTCATCATCATGAGTATGGAACTCTTATTATATAATGATGTAATATACTCTTATAGTTTACTTACATTATTTTAATCCTTGGAATGTCTGGAATAGGGGCCATGTTACATATGCCCCCCTTCCTAAATCGATTTGATTGAATCGAATTGAAATAAAACTGCGAAAAATGAACAGAGTTGTTGAATGAATGAAGTCTAATGAAGTAGATAACTTTACCTGTCAGGCAGAAGTCTTGTCCGGCTAAAATGCTGCTAGCCAAGGAAAGCAAAAGAAATTAGGAAACTATTTCAATGCAAATGAATATGAATAAATGAATTGTTTGTGGCAGATTTGTCTCCAAACTAGCTGTCACTGTGTCAACCTACCTATTATTTTTCTAACAGTTACATTTGCAATTTGCATACGGAGCCAGGATTGGGCGTCTACGGTGGAGAGACACGATTGGTCCATCTAAGATGGCATCCTAGACTGCGACTGGGAGTCTACGGTCTGCTCGACCAATCAGAAGGCGCAACCGTCTCCAGTGACCGCAGACTGTTGTAAGATGGTTATGATGGGCTCCCCGTCTCTCAGCATGGACCTGCCGGCGAAGCTCCACTAGTGGTGTGCGGTACTGCATATTTTGGTACCAAGTAAATACAGGCCAGTATTGCTGATACCGATACTTTTCAATAAATAAGGTGGATGTGTCATTGAATTGCTAAATCTCAATTCATTTTCATGACCTTAAGTGTTTTTTGTGATGTTTCCTTTTTTATTATTAAATAGTTAAAACCCAGGACAGAATTAGGACAAAGTTTATAATTAAATAGAAAATGCTTTATTATCAATTTTTTTTCAGAAAAATCTTAAATAAAAAGTGCACGCAAACCAGTAAACCATTTTGCTGTTGTCTTGTTTTCGGCTTGAAAATACAGCCACACGGCACTCCTCTTCCTCTCTGCCATTCTTCTGTTGTATTTTCTCTGTGCATGTGCTGATGAACCTGAGCCAGCAACTTGCTTGTTTGTTTGCTTTGCGCGTCCAAGTCATGTCACGTGACTCACGTGACGGTGCAACATCTAAACACAAGAGGGGGGAGGGGGAGCAAAGTGTGCCTGCTCTGCGCTGACACAGGAGCGGCGAGTCCGGTGACCTGGCTGTTTCCTCTTTGCCGAAACCACAGCATTGCAAACAAGAGCGGAACTTAAAGTAAAGAATCGATCTCACCAGGCTAGCATCGATATTTGGATCGATCCGCCCACCACTATTCTTGATGTATTCCACGACGTCCTTTGGGATCTCGAAGGTTTTCGTTTGTCCTCCTTCTGCCCTGATCACCAGGATTGTCGGGTATCGCAGCCCATATCTGATCCCTGTGCAGGTCCGCAGGAGGCTTCTTGGGTGTAGTCCAGGAAGATGTGAATCTGTCTGCTCCGACCCTCCGGTGTTCTCTCCATTTCTCTCGCCTTCTTCAGTATCTCCTCTTTCTCTGAATAGTAGTGAAATCTCACAATGAAGGCTCTCGGTGGGACTCCATTCCCATCTTGTTTCTCACTGAGTGTCCGGTGTGCTCGGTCCAGCGTCGGTGTTACTGCTAGCCCCAGCTTTTCTTTCAGTAAGCCGGCCATAAAGTCAGATGGCTTTTACCCCCATGTCACGTATGTTGTTGCGTTGTGATCGCGCCTTGAGGTCTTCACTCCGTCCCCTCAGCTTCCTTATCTCCTTCTCCATTTCCTTCAGCCTTGTCTCCATGTTAGTTATGGTGTTGGACTGATCATTCAACGTCTCATCCACCTCTTCTTCCTGTTCTTCCCATTTTTCCAGTTCGGCCTTCATCTCTTTTCTCCCCTTTTCTATTTCTTCTTTACACCTCGTGATCTCTGTCTTTGTCTTCTCTCTGTATTTCATAATCTCAACATCATATCTTTAGCCTACCAAGGTATATTGTCAGCAGGTGTTGGATTAGCATTAGCCTTGCTAGCTGAAGGGGCCAGGTTGCTAACCACCTGCGGCTTCTCTTCACCCGTCCAAGTCGGTCAAGAGGTTATTTTCTTAAACTGCACTAAAAATGTACTTGTTCGCTTCAGAAACAAAACCTTATTCGCTCAGGCCCCAAAACGATAGAAATATGGTGATACTAATAATTTTTGACTTCACACGGCAGAGCACATCCGGAAGTCTCGATGAACAGTTCCTGATCGTTCTCCATCATCGTCTCTGGTTCACTGTTGATTCCACATCAGAACCAGAACCAGGACCTCAGTGAGGTCGCTGGTTCAAATCAGTCTGGACTTCCTGTCAGCGTCTGTTTCATTTCCTGTTTCACTTGTTCACGTGACAACACCGCCACCTGCAGGCTGAACTGTTCATCACAGACCTCCACCCACTCACAAGATTCAACAGAATTAACCATAGAGATTGTTGGGTATGTGACCAAGATAATCATTAAGTGAAGTATGTGGCATTCAAAAGTTTTTATTTTCTCTAATTTCTCTGTACAAACAAGACACTGAAGGAGAGGACATTCAGAGGGACATGGAGAAGACCGTGATGGGCATTTATGTCATCAAAAAGGAGGGTGGAGGTAATGGACATGATGACATGATTTTGTTGAAGGTGTGATCATTCTGGACAGCACTGGATCTGTAGCTCAGGCTTGTGCAGTGACACTATTAAAAATTTATTCAAAAAGTGCTCATGTGAATGGATGGGGACAGGCTTTCCCCCAAAGTCCTTGGGCTACAGAAGAATACCTATTGGACTATAGGTATTCTTCAGCCACACTTGTGAACACAGTAATCCTGCTTTGTTGTCTCTGTTGTTTTTCATTTCACAATGTAGAGTGAGGGAATATTCATCTGAAATGAAAATGACAACACTCAACAAACTTGTTCTATCATATCCACTTACCACTTTATCCAAAAAAAGTGTATCAGTGTTCTCCATTAATTACCCAGACTGTGGCAACCCCCCACAGTCTATCTTGCCATAGTCTCATTATGAACCAGAAATATTTGAAGACTTCTCATAACAACATTAAACATTAAGCCATAGCTTCAGCAAGATATCTTTCAGATGACATGCACAGCCTTTGTGGAGACCAGTCAGTCCAAACAGTATATTGGTGTGATGTCACACATAATTTTACAACAACAATGATAATCTGGTGACTCAGTCAAGGTTTAGTTATGACTCTCAAACAATAAAAAATGGAAATCAAATTGATTGACACTGCCAACTGACAAAAGATAGGATTTCTGTTTATTTTCTGTAGCCAACTACTAATTATCTGGCAGCAAAGCCAAAGCTCAGTTATATTCAGGGTTTTTTCTACATCGTCTATTTACTTGATCCAATCAACAGATCACATGATTTTTGTTTGATACAGGAAGGTTTTTCACAACAATTCAACACTATTTACTAGCTATCTTTTGTATCTTCCCTTGTTTATTGTAGAAATTGAATAGCCTAACTGTTGATCTGTTGAACTTGGAGGTCAGGGGACCACTGTCTGTCTGTCAACTTTATACATTATTGTTTATATTACAACTCAAAACCACTTTCTCTCTAAAAGCTTCAGTTTATAAACAAATGAATCTTTCTGTTCTTCATTTTCAACATTTTCTTCTCTCAATTTATACATTTTCAATAACTATTTATTCGTAGTTTATGAAACTGACTGTAATGTGAGTGTATTGTCAAAATATTCTGATTGAGTCAAACAGGAAATAAAAACAAAACAAAACATTTTGAAACATTATTTTATTATTTTGTTATGTGAAAACATTTTTCCTCCTGCTTTTCACTTTTTCTTTACATTGTCTTTTTTCCTCTCACATCTCTCTCACTGTTTCAACTCTCCTGCTCTCCGTGTCGTCCTCTTCTCCTCAGGCACCCCGCCTCCTCTTTCATTACCTCTTCTCCACCTGGTCCTTTTCTCCTTGGACGCCCTCTCTCTTTTGTCACTTCTTCTCCATGTTGTTCTTCTTTCCTCTGATGCTCCTCCTGCTGTTTCTCTCTTTTTCCCTCAGTTATTTCTTCCCTCCTCCTCACATGCTGCCACCTGTTGCTCAACTCGTTGTTCGTCGCAGGTCTTTCTCTCTAACAGCTTGCTTTGATGAAAAATCATTTCCATCACCAATGTTGGCTTCGGACAAATGTTCTGTGAATATTCTGCCAGGACTTTAGCTGTGGCTGGACGTATGTGTGTGTGTGTGTGTGTGTGTGTGGAGGTTACTCATTAGCATGCATATTGGCACTTTATTAATCATTGTAAAGCACTTAGTATATTATATACATATTCTACAGCTACTAGTCCATTAACTAAGAGTTTTCCCTCAGTAACCTCCTAATTACTGCTCACTGATTGTAATTAAGTAAGTTGTACATGAATTATGACCTTAATATGCTTTGCTCAGTATGGACCTTATAAGGTAGCAGTAACAGTAACTCCTAACTGACTTTTCTGGTCTTACTACTACCTTATAAGATAACTTCCTTACCTATTATCAGTAAGCAGTATTAGGAGGTTATTGAGGGAAATATGTGATGCATATGATCATGCAGAGTTTTTTATTACTGACTCCTTAATAATGATTAATAAAGAGCCAATATTCATGCAAATAAGCAAGTAGTTGATGGTGAATAAGTGTAGGCTAATATAAAGTGTTACCATGAATTCATATTAACTGTACAATCTTCATCTTCCCTGCCATAAAATCCTGGAAGAGATGGATACAGGAAGTTCTAACACTGGATGAGCAGGAAAATGAATAAACCTGGGTCAAAATAACCCAACCAGCTGTTCAGCAACCCAGCAATGTTTTTAGAGAAACACTCCAGCACTGTTTTGCCTTTTCAAAGGTCCAGTATTGATAGTTTTTGGCATTTTACATAGTTTTTTCTGTGGTTTGATTTTTTTAAAAGTCTCCATAGCATACATAACAATCTTGTCATTTGAGAAAATGAACAAAAATACTGCTTATGCAGGTGGTAAGGATATCAAATATCCTGAATGAAATATTTCAGTTCTTTTTTCTGTAGTTCATCATTGTGCAAGCAAAACACAGTGCTGACTACTTTTAGAACATATGGGATGTTTAGCATATGATACATTTGCGATCTACATCAAACACAAGTTGGCACCTGTGGTATACAGGATGTTTTATGTATGTTTTTGCCTTTTTGGAATGTCTGAGGGTTTCCAGATGTTTTTACTTTTTATGAGTTTCCTATGTTTAAGTTAACCTTTGGGGTTCATGTTTAGAGTCAAGAATGTGACACCTAAACTAGTAGGGGTTAAAGGTGAGGGTTTTCTCTCACCCATCTTCTATCTTTTGAAAGTGAAGGCATTGAATAAGGTCCAGATGTTTCTTATGAACTATGTAAACAGCCAGTGTATATATACTGGTGTTTAGAGCTGTTAGAGAGAGATCCATATTGGCTCGGATCCTCTCACAAGCTACTGCAGTGCTTGTCCGATGCTGAACTACTTTGTAATAAACTTCTATATACAAGTAAGTCAGTGTCAGCGGAGATCTTCTCTTCATCATCTTCACATCAACATCACCATCTAATATACCATACACCACAGAAAGCTCTAGAGGAGAGGACTCGTTCTTAGTGAGTTAGGCAAAGCACTGGTAATAACTCCTATACATTTAAACATGTTGGACTAATTTAAAATGCTAACTATGTCCTTGGCAAACAAAAAGAAAAACTTTTCTTTACATCACCCTATTTTTCAGTTTGTGTTCTAATAATATGAAGGAATTTTCTAAAAGTCTATAACATAAGTTTAAAAGACTCAAAACATGTATTTCTGTAAATGGGTGATTCCTTTTCATTGTATCTGTTTCACAGGTTATATCCCTGCCTTGTTTGCTGCCATGCACGGTCTCTTTTGTCATACATTTAATACATATTTTAACATATACAGTAACACGTTTTCCATTTGAATTTGTATGTTGAACTTTGTATGAGAGCTCTATTGACAGGCTGACTTCTTGTCTTTTCCTTTGTCTCCATAAGTGTCACAGTATTTGTTTTTGAAAAGGAGCTCTGTTAGTCATGATATAATGTGTTACGTGGAAATTTGACACAGATTAAAACACAGAAAATCTACAACAACCATCAAACCAAGGGTGTGGTATAACTGGCTGTATATTCAGACACAAAGACCAACAAATGAATTTTCTTTTTTAGGGATTTATTGAATTCACCTAAGTTTCATGTTTTTTTTTAGTGTGGAAGGAAACTGGAGTGCCCGGAGAAAACCCACGCAAGCACCAGGAGAACATGTTAACTCCACACAGAAAGAAGAATTGAGACATCAAGAAGATGTCAGCATCTTCTTTCTGTGGGGCTGCAGTGCTAATCACAGAGCCACAATGCTGCCCATGAAGGGTATGTGCTGTATGTTTGTGTGTGCATGTGTGGGTGCAGTTACAAACCTTTACCTTAACCTTCTCTCTGAGGCTCCAGAGCCTCCTTTGTCTCTTCATTTCTGGAACGAGCTTGTGACGGACGTCTTGTACCATCACACATCTGATCTCCTGTCCACCTTCCCAGGATACTAAGAGAAAGTCAGTGTCTTAATTATGAAGAAAAACCTCATTGCTGTTGTAGGATCAGTCCTGTATTTATTGCATGTTCATCCAAATATTTCCTAGTTATTTCTCAGTGTGTTTTAAGTTGTAAGCAGGTACTTGCTGGATGCAAAATAATATTTGAAACATTAACTAATCATGTTGAAAATGAATACAGTTTCTAGAAAGAGGAAGGATTAGAAGATAAAATATAAAGAAATGAAAGAAGTTAGTTGGTCTAGATACATGTAAAGCTAAACAACATTTGTCATCAGATTTGCTTTGGTCAAATTAAAAAATCTTACCTGGCCTCTTCTTCTGTGTCGGCTCTCCAAGTCACCTGAAGAAAGACACAACAGAGCATAAAGAAACAGATGGCTGGATAATAGATGAATGCAAATTCCCACTGAAGACAAGTGTTACTCAGTCCAGGCTCTGGTTAGGTGAATGTTCTGTGGAGAAGCAGTTAGTTCTAGAATGAATGCATCATAGCAGATGAATGGACGGCTCATTATCATATAATAGAACCTTTCCCTTCTCTGTGAAACCACACACACGCACACACAGTTGTACACCTATCTTTGTGGGGACCTGCCATTGACCTAATGCATGATGCTGTCAGACCCAACAAGTATAGTGAGAATAAATAATAAAGGTATATAATCATAATAATTATTGTGTAGTGTGTAGTAATTTCCCATAGTTTAATTTAAAATCTACACAGTATACACTCACTGATACAGCACCATGTAATGTATGTATTTAAAAAATATTGACATCACATGAATACATGTGATCAGGCACTTTAAACCATGCAGAGCGGGTGAACTCTTATACAGCATTAAAGAAAAGTGTGCTGTGTCCACACAGTTCTGATTTCACTGTCACCCTCTTAAGACAGAATGACTCTGCTAGTCATAAAATCATAGCAGGGCAACCACATGAGCCATCACACTGTTAAACCATATTCTAAATATGTAGACCATTTATTCAGGGAGATGAAAGCAAACATCAACAATATTATCCAAGATTGCACAGTAAATGCAGCTGATAATTAAGATTCCTATCTCCACTGCAGTACAGCTCCATACCCAGCAAGAGATCACTGCAAACAGTGTCTGGTGGCCAAATGGTAAAGGCACATACCACATAACTACAATATTCATGCTTCTATTTCTGATTGGGGCACCTTCTCCTCCTGCCCTTATTACCCATCTCTCCAAAGTTGTCAACTATTAAAACTGATAAAAGACAAAATGCTCTAAAATAATCTTTGGAAAATAAATTGGCTTCACATTAAGATGACATTAGGATGGAGATTCCTGCAACCAACCAGCACCTGACTGCTAAGACTGGCTGTTCATAGGGAGTTCTACTCACTATGATTGGTCCACTGTTTACATGCTCAGTGATTGATGCAGCTTAATAGATTATTGATTCATACTCCTGTGATGCAGCTTATTGTTATTTCAATGCAAAAGTCCAGACAGTTTGGTGATTCTAAATCAGACACCAAGCTATTTCAGTTGAATATTAGTATTGTTGTCATTTAGGGTATTAATATTATTTGGCATTATGTCTGTGCATGCACACATTAGAAAATAAAAATAAAATTTCCTTCTGACGCCATAATGTTTTTGTTTTTTACACAGATTTAAAACCTTCATGTGGTAACTACAATAACTTTAATTAATCAGGTATCCTTATTGAAATCAGGATCTCCTCTGCTCTCTCTTCTCAACCTGACACCAAGAAATATTAATAATTAAACAAGAACAACGCATGTAAAACCAAACGACCAACAATCGAGCCACTTATAGAAATAATAAAGAGCCAAAAAACAGATATTTTTCAAAAGTTGTGGTCATATCAACTGGCAGGGTTTTTCAATAATTATTAACCTCATTACCACATAAATATCTTCAATTGTCAGAGGAGTTTTGCCTTTAGCTTCCTCAGCAAAAGTAACGTGGGCAATCACAGGTTTGATGTTTGATACATAATGATCATGTGTCTAATTACAGCACAGAGTTAATATTTCACTGTTAAAAGAATGACTAAGAAACTATCATATACAACTGACTGAACAGAAAGAGCTACATGTCTTTAGAGTGAGACCATCGGTCCTACAGCTGTCCATCTACACCGCTAAATGGAAAAGGGTTAATACCAGGGGACCTGGTGGCTCACCACCCATAAGGGCTGACATTACTTGTGGAGAAGAGATACAAGTTAATGTGTTCACATCACAGGACTAATAATCCTGTGTTTCAGTAAAGGATAACTGGTATTTTTTGAACCTAGGCCTCATGTTTTTGGCTGTAAATGATTGACAGGGACAGGGATCTTTGGAATTGGTGCAGTATCGATTAAAGTCAGCTGCTAATGTAATCAAATGGACACTGTCAAAGTACATCCACCAAAGTGCTTGTTTTTGCCGCTGACAGGTTATGGATAGGATTCCTACAGAGACAGACCTTTTTATTAAAGAGTTGGATCATTTTTGTTTAACCACAAACATCACTTTATATCACCACCAGACTCCATTGAGAAAAACAGGAATTTTAGAACACAGGAGCTACTGGAACTTGATTGGTTAGTTTGTTTGTGTTATTTTGTGAGACTTCTTGTGCTTGCTGCTTGTGTGAAGGATCTTAATACTTCTTCACACAATAACACAAACTGCTTCCTGTTTCACCTGCAAAGAGGAAGATGTTGGTTTTCAGGAATACAGCGTCAGCAGCATCACCCTGCTAAAAACATGCTAAACACTATGATACAGTAGATAACCTGTGTCCAAATGGGCCAGGAGAGAACCTGGTCCATTTGCCCTCATCTAATTTGTAACACCTGTTAAGTAGTTTATGGTATGGAACTGCACACTGAGTCACTGAACTTCAATAAAAACACCAACAGAAACAGGTCCACAGCAGCAAACAAACAGTGTTAGTGAGAATGCAGAGCACAACCTCCACAACAGAGAGCTGTTAGCATTAGGATCACACTTTAATGACCTGAGGCCTAGGGTTGATTTAGTGGAGCTGAAAGAAGACTTCAACTGATTAGAGTTCACAACAGAGAGAACTTTTGAATCTGTATTTCCTGCAGTGCAAATCCTCATCCTCACTGCCAGAGACCAAGTGCACAAGTAAAAAGCAGAGGGATCATCTTTCTGTTATGAGATAAAATGTCAAAATTTCTAAATGCAGCAAATGATTTACACTTGAAAACATCCTAAGCTCACTGAAGAGCTCATTTCAGGCGAAAAGAAGAACCACTGAAAGACAGACTGGATAATGTCGAATGAACTGTATTTGCTTATTGGTATTTTAATGTGAAAAAGTATTGTAGATTTCAGAATTCAGGAACATATTACAGCTTTAAAATGGGGCATCAGCAAAAATAGTCCAAAGACACAAGTCATGTTGTAGAGAGATGAAGTGAAGCAGAAGCACTGATACATTTTCCTTGTAAATGCTCGACGGTGGAACAACAAACCTTTCAACGCTCGGCTTCAAAGTGCCCTCAGTAAACACACCAAGCCTTTGTGCATACTGGATGTCTCTAAATGGATCTTCACATCCAAACTTGAGGCTGCTGAAAACTGGGTCTCTTCAGGTGACATTTGTTCAACACTAGAACAGAATCACAATATCATTTCATCCAACTTAGGAGATGATTTCACAAATATACCAAGTGTAATTATGGACAGTTTAGTGCAAATAACAGAGGATGGGGAAGAGCTGCTGCTGCTGCTCATAGAAAGCTGAAGACAAAGATAGAAAGATCTACAGCAGTAAGACAGAGCTTGCACCTGAGAATATCTGAGTTTCACAGCAAATTCCACAGCATACTTAGCATTCTGCAGACAGAAATGAATCAATGCTTCAATTAAAGCTCCAACAATGAAAGAATTAAATAAAAGAAAGCCACTGCAGCAGCTAATTGTGCAACACAAACCACACCATATCTCTTCACAAGAAAATGTGAGGATTGTAATAAATACTTGTTTACAGCTTTTGCTCATTCTTTATGACTGATATGTTAACATATTTATTTGCTTCCTCCGCTTTTTCCTCTTCCTTCTGTTACTTGTGACTTAGCGCCAACCTTCAGCGTTTATTCTTTTGGCTGCACTTTCATGCTCACAAGGGGATAAACCATTTTTGTGAGCCCATGGTTTTTCCTCTAGCACTGGCCTCAGGTCTAACTTATGGGTTTAGCATGGCCACTACACTTAGCCATCATCTATGTGAACATGCTACTGAACGTAACTAAAGCCACCTGGAAGCTCAGCTTAAAACCAGACAGGCTTGGATTCTTTCATACAATGATTATTTACATCAGGTAACCAAATCCTAATGGGTTTTAGTCTGTGATAGGCAATAGATGGTCCTACAGGTATATACAGTACAGCATTCTGGGGAGCCGAGGGAACAGGTGTGCAAGAAGCTGCTGCCCCTCCTGTTGTGGAAATTTTCAGCTGCATGGTGAAGAATGAAATAGAGACTTCTGCCGGCCGACAAAGTTTTATTTTCCTTGCAAGAAAAAGGTCAGTTACCACCCGAGCGGTCAGGAGATGGCAAAAGACCCTGAACGTAGGGACATCTAGACCTTTATACCTGAGGAACACCCCTCAAGGGGAACAAAGGATCCTTGATCTTATTGTTCCTTGGCACCCCTTTGTCTGCCACTGGAAGTGGCACCCCATCCCTGGGGTGATCTTTCACACCTGGGGCATCCCACAGAATCCACATCCCGATGAGAATGTAAACAAGCAAATGGTCTAGATGCCATAAATGGTTACAGATAAAGAAATTTGCCATTACACTCCTTATCTCTTTTTTAGAGTTGATGATTTCACTAAGATTTAATGTGAATTAATGCATGTATAATCTCAACCCTTTCAAGCACAGTCAAGTAATAAAAATCTTTTTTTTTTCAGGTTTGCCAGGGCTATCACAATATGTATGCTGAAATGATGTCACAGGAAGTGATTCATAGTTTATGACTATATAAACAAAAGAAAAAACTAAACGGGGTGTACCCTGCCCAGTGTCAGCTGGGATAGGCTCCAGCCCCCCTGCGACCCTTAGCAGAGTGGAACGATGGGTGTGGCCCACTCACTGATCATCACAGGCTCTATAACCCTAATCAGTGTCCAGGTCAGCCTTCATCTTGGGTCTGATAGCATGTGGCCTTGTTTTTCCAATATGGCCTACAGGTGAGTGGAACCACATGACACCTTCTTGACTGTTCAGTCTAGCTGGATTTTTGTCATCCCCCTTCATAACATCAACTTGGAAGCCTTGAAATTTGGCCGTGCCACTCAACAGCCACGCCTGTCAGTCCTTTCATGTGCTCTTGATGTCCTGCGTACGTCATAAAAACTGTAGGAATTTCCCATAGATTTTGCGTCACCCTAATGCTGTCTTTGACCCAGTATCTGTCTGCATTTTCACCGAATGTCCCCTCAACCTGGGTTTAGCCCAAGAGCTTTCTGAGCTCTCATTATTCACACAATATTTACTGCAGCAAACAATTCATCCTCTGCAGATTCACTAGCTCTCTCACTACCAGGCTTAACTGTGTGAACATCTTTTTTTGTTTTAGAGCGTCTCCTTTCTTTTCAGTCTTTGAGTTTTTATGTGCGCTCTTTTTATTCCTGCGTGCCTGCTCTACATGGCCTTTTATCCACAGTTATGACAGTCCATGCCTTAACACTAGCATTGCAGCGGTCACTGGATGTACAGCCAGTTAGAGTCTCAGTCTGACTAAATAATCTTTCTCAGTCTGTGTCACTATCTACAAAATTCCTTGCTCAGTCAAGACTTCCATGGTTTCCACTGTAACTCTACAGTATTTCAATCAGGAGAGACTTAGAGAAAAACGTGCACAAATCTGGATTAGAATAGAATTTTATTGTGCACGGGAGAAACAGAGTTTTGCCGCTTAGACCCCAGCAGGAAGTAGATCCCCATGGGAAGCATTCAGATTTTAAGTGGTGCTTCCGATATAGGAAACTACCCCCCTGGAGCCTAGACCTGGTGGCGGTGATGGTGAGTAAGGCTTAGTCAGGACAAGTATTTATAGCATGAACAAAGTTATCTCGTGGCACTTTTCGTATAGAGCATAGATTGTCTCTTATGCTATTGCGTGAGAGACCCAACAATTCCCACTATGAGCAAGCACTAGGCGACAGTGGCAAGGAAAAACTTCCTTTTAAGAGGCAGAAACCTCGAGCAGAACCGGACTCAGAGTGGGCAGCCATCTGCCTCGACTGGTTGGGTTTAGAAAGACACAGAGAGAAAGAGACATGGGGGAGGAATGAGGCCTGAGGTTGGGACGGCTTCCTGTGAGGGGACTTCTGATCAGGGGTAGATGAAACGTGGCCAGGCATCCACAGTTGAGGTGGTGAAGGGGAGGAGGTGGGTCGTACAATGTCGCGATGCTGAAATGACAGCTGAATGACAGCAGAGAGAGAGAACATTTTAAACTGATACGACTTACAGGTGATTGGCTCTAGATGAGCGACGGTTGTAATTGGATGAAAACAGAATTAGTGGGTGGGGCTTAGAGATAACAGGAAGCAGTTGAGAGTCAGCAGCCCAGTGCAGATAGACAGTCTCCCTGATTGAACTTTCGCTAAGCTTCATTTCAATCAGGAGAGACGTGCACAAATCTGGATTAGAATAGAATTTTATTGTGCACGGGAGAAACAGAGTTTTGCTGCTTACACCCCAGCAGGAAGTAGATCCCCATGGGAAGCATTCAGATTTTAAGTGGTGCTTCCGATATAGTAAACTACCCCCCAAAAAATTAAGGTAAACCATACCTGGCGCATAATGCTAAATGGGAGAAGGAGCAAAATTTTTGATCCGCACATAAAAGCGGCTACCATGGAATGGTAAAGAGGAAAGAGTGGTAGCTATGCAGGGAAGAAAGGCGAGCTATTAGGGATTAAGGGTTGGTGAAAATGAAGAGGTCAAAAGTTATTAGAGTGGGGAATGCTATGTGATGCATGAAGAGATGCTCTAGGTGATTGTGAAAGGTGGCGATTGAATGAATATAGCACAGAGTAGGGGAAACTTAGCAGAGCTGGGAAATGTTCATAAAATTCAGATGATGTGCGCGGGGATAGCTTTCCTGACTGAAGTATCATTTCAATCAGGACAGTGTAGTAGGAGAACAAAAGAGTGTGAGAAAGAAGAGAAATGAAGAGGGATAAATTGCGTGAACGTGGAATGATAGACTTGAGCACAGAAGAAGATTGCAACAGAGAGTAGTAAGGTGTGGCCTGCACCCTTTACCCTCTACACAGAAGAACCTCCCCCCAAAAGTAAGGTGTACTGTACCTGATGAGCAACCTAAATCAGAGGAAAGGAAGCAAACAAGGGGGAGTACCATGAAGCAGGGGAATGCAATGGTGATGCACAGGGAAGCAGTTGCTAGGAGATGGCCATAATGCGGGGAATGCAACAGGGATGCGGGAGATGCGGGAATGCAGCAGAGATGCAGGAGAAATGCAGGGATGGCTATAAAGCCGGGAATGCGGGAATGATGCTGGAGGCCATTATGCCAGGAATGCGGGGAATGCGGTATGATGCTGGAGGCCATTATGCCGAGAATGCGGGGAATGCGGGAGGAATGCGGGGAATGCGGGAGTGATGCGGGAGAATGCAGTAGTGACACACACTGGTGTGTGAGCACTGTGCATGCACAGCTTTCACTGCTGATTGCTATTGCCCATGCTCTGTGTGTAACCAATCAGACGGTGCTGTGGGTGGGACAATGCTGGAGACAGCATAGCGACTGCAGACAGAGAGGCATCAAAATTCTGAATATAGGCGCCGATAATCGGTCGATCCTAGAATGCAGGGATGCCATTATGCAGGGACTGCGGGGAATGATGCTGGAGCCCGTTATGCAGGGAATGCGGGAATGAAACAGAAGAAATGCAGGGATGGCTATAAGGCGGGGAATGCGGGAGTGATGCGGGAGAAATGCAGGGATGGCCATTATGCAGGGAAAATGGAAATGATGCTGGAGAAGTGCATGGAATGGTAAATGGACTGCTTATAAAGCGCTTTCTAGTCAGGACCACTCACAGCGCTTCACGCTAAATGTCGCATTCACCCCAACACATGCACATTCGC
>NW_026115730.1:0-28253 GCF_001640805.2 Lates calcarifer | reverse complement strand
CTGCCTCCATCTGTTAGTGTGGTGGTTTCTGCTTAAACTAAAGGATCTTCCTCTTTGATAAGAAGCTCTGTCTCTGTAGGAATCCTCTCATCATGCTGTCAGACTCTGAGAAGAACAAGGTTCCTTTAAGAGAACTGATTGACAACATACTCAACATCCATTAAAGCTCACACAACTAACCTGATTGCTGTTAACTGGCGACTGTAGTAAGCTCATCAGATACCACCTGAAGCTGAAACCTCTCTCCAGCTGTGTGTTCATCCTCAGGCAGAGCAGTTAGCTCGTCTCTGATTCTGCCAGTTCACTCGAGGTCGACAGAGAAGAGGATTCATGCGTTAAAGCTGAAGTCTGTGAAAGGAAAGTTTCCTTCAGCCTCGACAGTGAAGCTGCTGATCTGTCATTTCATTTCAATTCATTTCACAGTTATAAAATCCTGCTCTGGCTGAACAGAGCCTCTGGCCACCGGGCTCGATGTCCCCGATGTTCACGGCTTAAACCGTGGTCATACATGGTGTAATTCATTCATATCAGACCAATCAGAGCACTTCCTGTCACAGTGGAGCAGCTCTAACTCTTTACAGTCTCTGCTCTTTGACTCTCTGCACACATGGTTTCTGTTGAAGCAGTAATGTATGTTTCGGTGACTATTTATGGTCTAATGTTGATCTGCTTCATGGTCCAACCCTGTCCCTGCATGTCTCTGGCATTCCTCTGCCTATTTATGGCCTGACGCTACATTTTTATGGCCTCCCTCTGTTTTTATGCTGCCTGGTTTGTTCCTTAACAAGGTCCTAAGAGAGACAGAGAGCAGTAAGTTTATGACCTGCTGCAAAATCAGTTGCTGTAATGTTTCAGATGTTTTCAGATTTTACAAGAAGAACTCATCAGTTGTAAAAGTTGTACAATCACTGCACAGACACGTCTTTACCTCAGAGAGGGCTTGTGACACTGTGTCGGCGGCGAGGCGAGATGACCTGAGCGTGATGGTCTCTCTGTCCCCTCAGGCAGAAAGACTTTACTCCATCCGGCCTCTGAGGAACGACAAAACACACTGTTTAGACGCTGGAGGTTGACAGAGCGTAACACTGCTGACGGTAGAAAGAAATAAAACCAAACAGTTCCTGATGACAGTTTTGGTGTTGAAGGTCAATGTTTACACAGTCCTTCATGTCCTGACTGAGTCTGACCACCCTCAGACCTCCAGAGCTGTAAACTCTCAGCGCTTCAGGACGTTTACAATCCTCCTTTTCTGTAGAAGTAAATATCAATTAGTAGAGGCAGCAAAATATCAAGTATTCAAAGTAAAAGTACTTGCTTGTTGTAAATGTGTGTTTTTAAATTGACAGTTTAAAGTCACAAAAAGAGCAGAAATCAGTTTAATAATGTCAATCTTCCTCGTGTCCAGTCCAGTTTTGAAGAACTGGTACAGTAGTTGTGGCTGATGGATGGAGTCTCAGTCTTTGACCCTGACAGATTTACAGAGTCTGATTTTTTAACTGTGGCTCCACAGTTGAGTCAGAGCAGATGTTGAAGTCAGCAGCTGTTGGTAAATCATCTCAGACTGTGAGATAAATACACACAGTCGACAGGAGGACGACTCTCCAGGTAAATCCTGGACCTGCGTTCTCCATCCAGGTGATTACAGCTGCAGGTCACAGGTTTGATTTCAGGGAAATGAAAAAGGTTTATTCTGTCGTGCGGCTGAAGGCTGAACTCCCCACAGAGAGAGATGAGAGCTCTTCTGCAGGAGCACATGAATGTTGTGTTTGATGAATGAGCCCGGCAGCGATTCATTACATCAATTGAAAAGAAGGACGGAAAAAATGTCTGGTTCTGCACTCTACACTGCAGTGCCATGCAGAGAGGCAGGCGGTGGATTTCTGTCTAAAATGATGCCACAGTAAGTTGACAGGTGTTAGATAACATGACCTCAGCAGGTATAAAAACAACACTGACGACCGTCTGAGGTCGTTTTATCAAAATGAACTGACATCGAAAGAGATCAATCAAAAACTCATTTGGAAAATGATCAACTTGAATCCTAAAACACGAGTACAGTGCTTTAATAACAGAGACGTCTGCTGAGTAAACACAGAGAAGATTAAAATGGAAAGTCATAATTAATATGGAGACAGGATGTTTCCTGCCAAAGTAAAAAGAATTAAAATCTCTCTCTCCTGCAGCCAAATCCTTAAATGTTTCTCCTCATAAATCAGTAAAACAAACTCCAGAAACTGATTTGTTATTCTGAAAATAGCTGCTCATCAGTCTGCTCACACACACTCAGAAACCTGAACAGATCTTCTGGGCCAAACAATCAAGATTTTTTTTCCAGTCGTTGCCCGGGGCAACTGGCTGTCGGACAGGTCAGTCATGGGGTTTGTGTTCCCATAATGCACTGCAGTGCTGTGGCGTCAGAGGGTTGAGTCCGGCAATGTCAGCCAACACTGAGGTCACTGAGACACAGGTTACATGTGAGACTATTCTCCAGCCAAAACCTTATCAGTAAAACAGCAGCGCAGTTTAACCCTTTAACATCCACACTGGGATTTTATCAGTCACTGAAGCCACTGATCAGAAATATGTGACATCAAAAACTCAGACTTCCTCACATGTAGCTACGTGTCTTCACAGCTTCCACAGCAAATTCTGCGTCTCCACCTCTAAGAGGAAACAATCTGTCGGGTTTTTCCCTAACTTTTCCCTAACTTCCTCCTTTATGGATCATTCCCTTCAACAGGATGTGAAAGGGAGGAAATTACAGGACGCACACAGACACACACACTTAACCTCAGGCGATTTATACCACGTCCAGACAAATTTATCACGGCTACACTTCATATATTAAATTAGTGCAGCATTGATCACTGTCCTCTTATGTAATATCTGCACTTCAGTCTGTGTTTCTGAGGCTCCATCAGTCTTGCACCGTCAGCCTTTGTTGGCGTTTTCACTTAGTTGTTGGTGTTATATTTGCATTAAGCTGAAGGTCATTACGTTCCTGCCCAGCAGCTGTCACTCATCCTGATGAGCTGTCATTTAGCCTGAGGCAGAAATCAAAGTCACAGGTTGCAGGTGGTTTAAAGCTGCTCTTCTTCTTTCACTGTGGTCAGAGCTCTGTACCCTCACTGTGTCAGTCAGCTGCTGTAACCTCTCCACCTGCTCGCTCGCTGTAATTTCCTCCAATAACAGCCAAACGCCGAGAAATGAGCAATCTGTCGTCTCCTGACTCCGACTGCTTGTCAAACTGCTGCTGTTACCCAGGCAACAACAGTGTGCTGGATCGGAGCGTGCACCTTCTGCTGGAGTTAGAGTGTTTTTCTGTAAATTCAGCGGCCGTGTGCAGATCGAGCTGGAGACATACGGAGGTCAGACGTCAGATCTTCAGCACAGTTTGGATGCAGTCATGTTAATGTCTTAGTGACACATCACTTGGTGAACTCGTGTTGTTATTTCCTAACTCTACAAAAATCAAATGCCACAGTTCAGATTAGTTGGTGGTTCAGAGGTAATTGTAACAGATGTCATGTCAGCTGTTACTGTCAGTCTGAGTTTACACTCGTCTGTTTTTCATCGAGCTGGATTCTGGTCACATTCTGGAAAAATTACACACATTTATTTAGAAAGAAAAGAAGTGCAGGCTTTATTGAGTCTATATCCGTCGGGGGAAATACAAACCACCGGCCGGCAAACTATTGGCCTGGAAGATGGGTGGAAGTCTCCAGAACTGTTTGGTCTGTGAAACTGCTCCAATAAAATGAACATTAAAGTTCAAACTGGACATAATAACAGCACTTGAGTTCATGTGCTTTTGTCAGTTTCCTCCTCTGCTCCGTTCAGCTCAGGGAAAACTGTTATCAGTAGAAACCGTCCAAATACCCCGTGGTTTCTTGATCTGTATTCAGCCTCGTCTGCCGCACGGAGAGAAGAAGAAAGTGTGGGAGAAGAGAAGGTCAGAGAGGGACAGAGAGTGAGAGGAGAGAGGACAGATAAGAAGAGAGCAGAGACACTTAAAAGAGAGAGCAGCGGTGTTTGAGATGGGAGCTGCATACCAACGAGGAGGCCTGCAGGGTCACAACAAAGCTGTTTGAACAGCGTCAACAAGGCTGAGTCTCTGCTATTCTCTCTGAAGCCACCACTGACCCCAAAACAAAACTAACGACGCCGCCTCTGAGCCGCCAGTTCAAACTGCAGCTCTGCTTCTGAACATCGTGTTACACTCGGATCACATCAGAAAATATCCAACCTAACAAGTTTTTCAATCTGTGAGAAGCATTTTTCATCTGGTCCTCAGTCCTGTCATTATTCTTACGACCACAAGAAGTCACCCGACAATAAAACCTAACTATGGATTGGACTACGCTGCACAGACGACCTGTGGGCTCACTCTGTACAGCTAGCATCGCAGCCAGTGCTGCTAAGAACGTGTTTCTCAGTGATGGTGTTACTGCTGTTCCATGTGGAAACTGAGCTGTGTGACGAGCGTTAACCACAGAGCAGATAGACATCGTTTTCACACACTCCTCAGAATCAGCCTTTTGTTTGCAGCCACTGCAGGTGTGTGTGTGTGGTCTCTGTCGGTGTGAGTCCACATTTGCATGCGCCCCGTCTCTTGGTCACGCTCTCTTTAAGCTCGGTCTGAGAGCCCGAGTTTGTCTCCGTGAGGGTGAATGTGTGTTTTGACAGGTTTTGAAGCCGGCGGCCAAAACACGACTCAGCAACAAAGCGGCTTCAGCTCGCTGATTGCATCATTGTGTCAAACTATTATACGGCTCATGGAATATTCAGCCTCGCTATAGGACGCTAAAACAACAGTGTGTATGAATGAGAGCTGCTCTGTGTGAGGTGTGTTACTGTGGGAGTCGGTTTTTATGTGGAACAGCTTTGGCTTTTTGCAGGAAAAGTTGTTTTTTAATGATACATGTAATTTTTCTGCTGCTCAATGTTTTTTAAAGTTTATTTTCCATCATTTTAGATTGATTTCCTTCTTTCCAGGCTTTCAGCAGCAGCCCTGCAACTCTGACAGGAAACACCAGAGTTATCCTTTGATAAAACACAGGAAAACACACCTGCAGAGGTTCAACGTAAAACTGAAAAACTGAGTATCAGACAGTGACATTTTCATGCTACAATAAATTTGACAAAAAAAGACACTAAAGACAAGAAAAAAAGAAAACGTCAAGTCGCTGCACGTTGATTTTCATCAAAGAAAATCAGCCAAAAAACTGATGGTGTGTTTTGGAAAATTGAGGCCAGTGATGGAAATTATCTGCAATTTGTACTCTGAGGAGCGAAGCAGGCAAAACAACTTTAATGCTCCTTTAATCGCTGAGAGTCGGTTAAATGTGAGTTTGGAAACAGTCTGATCGATGTGTGCCTTTGTAGTTTGGTACGTCAATATCTTTAATATCTTACTGGTATTTTGTTACCAAACATGGTCTCATCTCATCTTTTCCTCTGCTCATAATACTGCAGTACTAAATATACTCCCATTTGGTTTCTGCTGCTGTATTTTATTCCTGCTGTTACTGCACAGCCTGCAGACACGTTTCTTTAATCTCCATTATTCTGTATTTTTCTAACACAAAGCGATGCCTGCAGGCAGAGATGGCAGCCACATGTTCTGTGGCTAAATGATGTTATTTGTGTATTGTATGTGTGTGTGTTTGAGATCCAGGCTTGTTGGCAGCGCTCTGGCAGTGTGTGAGGAGTTTATGCCTTCAGGTTCCTGATAGCTGAGTCTCAACATGCTGCTCGAGCGCAGCCACTTAGTTCAGTTAAAACCCACAGAGAGACACTGACTGTTGTTCTTCACTGTGACCGTGTCGGTGCCCAGCGTCATGCTTTAATGATGACTGATTTATCAGTCAGACCAGGCCGCAGCATCAAGGTGCTGAGCGTCTGCAGCAGCTCAGTCACACTGACTGTTTGGACTCTGCAGCAGAGGCAGCTCCAAAAGATGCAGAACGACAGCACAGAACTAGAGACGGACGGCCACAGCGAGTGTATGAGCGATTACCTGTGAGCCACGGTTCAGTCACTGTGTCAAACTTTATCTGTCGTCTAACGACAGAAACAGAGAAACATAAAGTGAGCACAGAGCAGGAGAGTCTCAAACAAACTGACTGACAGCAGGCAGAATGAAAATAACAAAGACACAACAGGTTAGAACCACACTCTCCATTCTGTCTTATTCAACCGTCATGTGACCGACTCTGGTCATCTCGACTCATCGAGTGATGAGTGAAATATCACGTGGTCTGATCTCAGATGTAGAAACAAATGAGCCGGCCTTTCTCCTCCTCCTCAAACGACTCCTCTCTCTTTGCTCCTCTGTGAACAAACCATTTCTTCTCCTCTCTGCTCCACCTTCGTGTTCCAGCACACTTAAACAGGCTGAAATGTGTGTGAGAGCTGCTGTTTATCAGCTGACAGATGAGCGCGGTCGCCCACTAACCAGCCGCAGCGTTTAGTGCTTCATTAAGTCAACAGCTGTAAAAAACAGTCACCTGCTCGTCAGCTCATTATGGAGGCTAACCGCTGCCAAAACGCCCGGTGCAGGGTCGATGTGTGTGTGTTTAAAGGAGCGGGGTGTCTATGAGTGTGTGTGGTGGGTGTTCATTAGCAGAGAAACAGTGCTGCACACTGTGTTGTGGCCTGCGGCTGTGGACTCACCAGCTGTGAGATCAGCCTACACTTCCAGTGAACTAACCCCGAGGTCAACCGGTCCACCCACGCTGTGTGTGTGTGTGAGTGTGTGTGTGTGTGTGAATACAAGCCATTCAGCCCACACCTCATACGTCCCACAGGCTGTAAAAAAATCACACTATTGTTCCTGAAGCTCTCGTCCTGCTCAGCACAACTACAGTGTTGATTTACTCTGCAGGCTTGTGGCGACACTGTACATTACTGCACTTGACCTCTGACCTCCTGTCACCAGTCATAAATCACTCACTGTTTAAGCGCAGGGTCACAATGACAGCAATGCTTTTTACTTAATGTAATTCCTTATTGATCCACATGGGAAACTTCCTTTGCTCTCGCCCTGCTGTGTCTCACTCACTACCAGACTCCATAGAGAAAAACAGGGATTTAACCAGGAGCTGCTGGAATACCACTGCCTCCATCTGTTAGTGTGTCTGTGTTACTGTGTGGTACTTTTACTTCAGTAAAGTATCTGATTACTTCTTCCACCACTGAAAGTCTCACAGTAACACAGACACACTAACAGATGGAGGCAGTGGTATTCCAGCAGCTCCTGAGTTCTGCTCTGTAAAATCCCTGGTTTTGTGAATGGAGTCTGGTAGAGATATAAAGTGATGTTTCTGGTAAAAACTAAGACAGCTAAAATAATGGTTGTTATTTTGACATCTCCACTTCAACAACTTTAGGCCATGCTGAAAGCAGTCTCAGTTTTTACACTCCCAGAACATATCTTTAAGTAGAGTTTCCAGTTGCTTCAGGCTCCTAATTCCTGAAAAACCTTAACAACTTCAGCAAGTTCAGACAAAAACTTTCAGTAGTTTTCTACACAAACCACTCGACCTTTGTTTCTTGCTCTGCTGCTGCTCGCTCAGTCGGCCGAGGCCTCAACACAGGAATGTCATTAAGGCGTTTTAATGTTCCTCGTGTGCTCGGATCTTTACCATTATGGAATGTAATGGTGAGAGCGGGACAACAAAGACCGCCTTTCACTGCCAACGAGAGCGTCCGAAACGTCTCAGCTTTCTCCGACCGCTCGCTGACTTCAGAGGAAAAACTCTCTGATGAGTTAAAGAGAAACATTTCTACTGAAGGAAAAGTGAAGAGGGATTCACACACTCAGGTATCAACTGTAAACATACATGAATCTCCAGCTCTGGTTTCACATGGAGTGAGGAGGGAAAGACAAAGGAGAGAAATAAAGAAGGGAAACAGGAAGAAATGACAGGAAGGGGTGAAGGAGAAAGACACCAAAGAAGGAGGGACAGGAGAAAAAGAACAGAAAGAAGAAAAAGTGCTAAAATGTGGAAAGAAACAAAAAAGTGTTCAATAGGAATAAAAAGAAAAAAAAAGACAAGTACAGAGAGAAAAGAAAGAAGGAATGAGAATGAGGAAAGGTAGGAAACAAGAAAAAAGAGAGATAAGAAAAGGTGAGAAGAAAAAAGAAAATGAAGAAGAAAATGGTGAAAGAAGAGATGAAGAGAAAGAAAAGGTTAGAAAGAAAGGAGGGAAACAGCAAGACCAGATGGAGGGGAAAAAAGAAAAGGTAGGAAAGTTGAAAGAAAGAAAACAAAAAAGGAAATTTGGAAGAACATCTGAAAGAAAAGAGGACAAGAGAAGTAAGAAGGAGAGAAGGAAAGAAGGGAAACAGAGGGAAAGAAAGAAAGAAAGAAAGAAAGAAAGAAAGAAAGAAAGACGATATTATGTTTGGAGAGAAGAAGTAAAAGAATGAAGTAAGGAAAAGACAACAGTCACTGAGCTGGTGTTGAATTGTGAATCTGTAAATGAACCTCAGCTGCACAGGAATGATGATATTTTTAAGTAAAAAAAAGTCAGCTTGATATTTCAAACCATATTCGTTCCCTCTGTGTTCACGTTGGCAGACAGACCCAAAGTTCATCAGCAGATCTTAATGTTTCAGTCTGGAGCTCATTTGCTTCCTGTACCCATTTGTTTCTGTCGTTAGCTCGAGGGGAGTCGGCCAAATAAACACTCTGGACAGCTCCGCCGCTCACTGGCACGAACCCACTGCTCTGAAACTTGGCACCAACATCAACGGGACGAGATTCAGACGACAGCGACTGACAGGGTTTTAATTGAATCCATGCTGTTCGTTTGGACTCGGGCGCTCGCTGCTGTTCACACTGAGAAACAGACAGACTGTGTTTACTGTCGGAGCTGGAAGCCTCCTAAACAGCCACCGGGTGAATGTGAACATCTGTCCACATGCAGACACACACCTGCTGCGTCTCCAATCAGGAGCTGGACTCTCTACGTCCACATTTCCAGACCAATACGTCATGACAAGCCTCACAACTGCCGGTCCAGAAAACAGGAGATCCCATTTTGCTGTCATCACAGGGAGAGGTGGGGAATTAAACCAAGAGACAGAGAGTCAAACCTGGTCCTCCCCCTCATCATCTCTCATGTCGACCCAGAATAAACCTCCAGAAATCAGAGAGAAAAGAAGCTGCAGAACTTCATTCAAAATCCTGCTGTTTTAAAGTTCTCTTCAGTATCACGTTAATCCAGTGGCAGCTGTCTGTACATCAGTGGATCCACTGCCAACAGGAGCTGATCACTGATAATTCAGCTAAAAGTAAAAACACAGGCGAAGAAAGAGAAAACCAGTACCACCAACCACTGATAACCATCAGGAGCTTCAGTCCAACATGTTTTCAAAAGCTGTTGAGTGATTAAACAAGACAGTCCACCACAGACTGATACAAAGACAATAAAATGTCTAATCTTTTTTAGTTTATGAACACACATGCATCCTCTAAATACATTTCCCCTTTACGCACACACACACACACACACACACACACACACACACACACAGCAGGAGGCTGAAGCTGATCCTCTCCAAACAGCGCGGTGGGAAAGCGTACAGGCTGCAGGGCTGAGGAGGGAAGAAGCAGCTGGAGAGTGTGATGTGATGCAAGGCGGAGGAAATCCAGGGAATTAGTGTGGATATGTGAAGGCTGCAGAGCTCACAGCAGAGAGAATTCCTCTGCTCAGAGGAAAAAAGGAGTCGTGTCCTACAGCATGTTCCAGCAGACAAGACACTTCCACATGAAAATATCTCAAGTTGAAGCAATAAATGTAAGAGCCACAACCATCAGTGTGAAGCCTGAGGAGGTTGTGTTTAGAGCTGTGAGCTGAAATACAGATGTAAAGTTGGCAACAGGAAGAAAAGTTTAAATTACATCAGTGTCCCTTTGAGTTTAAGTACAAATCAAAAGGATGCTGAGGCTTGGCAGTGTAACCAGCGTTCACCTCTGATAACCAGGAAACTGACGCAGAGAGTTAGAAACAGTTTGGTGTTTGGTACAGACACAGCACTTCCTGCTGCAGAAGAAGAAGGGGATCGTGGGTAATATGTTTCAGCGCAGTTAAAATCACCCAGTGCCCAGCAGACAGCAGTGCTTATCAGTGCACTGTGATGTGAGACAGAGGGAAGTATTATTCAACAGGGAGAAGGGGGAGGCAGTAATGGCAGAGTCTCCTCTGGCTGTCAACACCTCCCCTCCCACTCCTGTTGAGTCCATCAACACATACAGCCCGAGATAAGGAGAAACACTTCCAGGTTTTTATCTGAGGGAGGAGAGCGATCCAACCAGAGACAGGTGAGCGGTGAATCTCAGGTGCTCAGGGAGTTTCCTGAATCAGCCTCCAGCTGCAGCGTTTCACCTGAGATCTGCTTCCTGAACTCTGAAGACAAACAATAAGGAAAAAGATCATGTAAACTGAATCATTGATGAGGTGTTCTAGAACCACATCAAGCACCATCTGTGACTCCTGCTGGATCTCCTCCACTGTTTCAACTCTAAATCTCAGGAAGCCAAATCCAGAGAGCAGAGCAGCTGGGGAGCCGTGATTGTGCTGGTGCAGCTAAAAAACCACGAGCGGGCACCAAAACCAAGACTGTGGGAAGACAAAAGCCTGATGTGTAACATGGCCGTCAGTGGTGCTGCTATCTGCAGCTCTTTATTCATTTCCCACAGTTCACCAGGAACCAGCTGATCCTCGTGTGAACAGATCAGGTCCAGCTGGCAGAATGTGTCAGTCTGAGAAACACAGCACTTTGAAATGTTAACATTGACGCTCGTCCAGATTTATAGACCATCTGCAGATGTTTACACGGCAGGAAACAGATGAAGGGCTAAATCTTCACATTATCTAAACTGTCCCCTTCAACATATCAACTGTCTGATGGTGAAAAGACCAGAGGTCGTCCATCACCAGTCTGCTCTATTTCTGTCTTTCTCAGGACATTAACCCGTCTGCCTGCCTGTCTGTCTGTCTGCCTGCCTGTCTGTCTGCCTGTCTGTCTTATCTGTTATCTCTTCTGTCTCAGTCTGTGATCGCCTGTCTGCCTGTCTGTCTGTCTGCCTGTCTGTCTGTCTGTCTGTCTGTCTGTCTGTCTGTCTGTCTGCCTGCCTGCCTGTCTGTCTGTCTGTCTGTCTGTCTGTCTGTCTGCCTGCCTGTCTGCCTGCCTGTCTGTCTGTCTGTCTTTCTGTCTGTCTGTCTGTCTGTCTTTCTGTCTGTCTGTCTGTCTGCCTGTCTGTCTGTCTGTCAGTCTCTCTCTCTGCCTGTCTGCCTGTCTGTCTGTCTGTCTGTCTTTCTGTCTGTCTGTCTGTCTGTCTTTCTGTCTTTCTGTCTGTCTTTCTGTCTGCCTGTCTGTCTGTCTGTCTTTCTGTCTGTCTGTCTGTCTGTCTGCCTTTATGTGGAGTAACTGTGGAGATCAGTGATTTCAATCCTTTTAAAACTGAGTTTCCTTTTCTGTATCTCTACACGTTCTTTTTTCTTTCTGCTGGTATAAACTGACAGTGACCGTCCAGCAGGTGTGTGTGTGTGTGTGTTTAGTCTCTGAGCTCCTCACTGACTGATGTTTGTGTTGGAATGTGGGCAGAGCGAGGATTAGCGGGGTAATCCTCGACCAGAACCACGTTAATCCTGCACCTCGTCCCTCACAGCCCTGGACACTGAGCTGTTGAGACAGAACGCAGGGCTCAGGCTCGGTGCCGCTTTCTCAGGTAAAGAGAAAGAAAACCAGACGGAAGAAGGCGGAGAGAAGGATAAATGATACCAAGATACCAACTAATCTGTTTATAGAGAGAAGTGACCTTATGAAGGATCAGCCAGAGCAGAAACAAGACTTGGTAAAAACCTGTGTATGTGTGTGTGGCTGGGTGTTAACTCACCACAACATCAGTTTTCACTTCAGCTCTCAGCAGAACTCTGCAAACACCTGACACCTGAGTGAAGCAGGTTCAGTTCACACAAAATTTCTGATGTAAAGAGTCCAACAGCCTCCACCCACACAGACTGAGTAACAGTGTCCTCTGTTTTAACGACCTCTCACCTCTGCTCAGTGTCTGGAGTTCGGCGAGGGCTCGGTGACGGGGGACATGTGCGAGGACCTGTGCGTGCACGGCCTGGTCGAGTACAAGCGCTGCCTCTACTACGAGAACGGGAAGAAGGTGATCGAGGCGCGCTGGAGAGGAAGCTCCATCATCCTCAAGTCCAAACTGGAGAACTTCTCCTCCTACGAGCCGCTGGGAATACTGGACTACCAGGTGACGCCTTTTACTTTTTATCCAAATCAGAGTAAACAGTACAGAAGTATTTACAGTAATCTGTGGTCAACAGGACACAGCAGAGGAGCTCTCTCCTGTCGATGTGGTTTTCTACGCCACTCTGGAAGTAAGTCAGATCAGCACGTAGCAAAATCACACCTGTTCTGTGTATCAGAGTTTACAGCGCAGATTCATTTCCCTCTGATCTCAGGTACGAAACTCTCTGGGGCTGGCTGAGGAGAACGAGGACGAGGAAGGAGGAGGAGGAGGAGGAGGAGGAAGTAACAGCTCTCTGGCCAAACTTTGGGGAAAGAAACTGAAAAACAGAGACAAAGGTTACTCCAGAGCAGAGCTGGCCTCCCTCTGGTCCCTGCTGCAGCAGGAGGAGTACACCTTCCTCAGGTACGACAAGAGTCAGACAGGGAATAACTACTCCTGAAATATCCTGAAATCCTGAGGAGTACATTTACAGAAATGAAAATATATTGGCTCATTAAAATGTGGATATTTTGGCCTTGAGATACAAACTTGAGGGTGTCATCAAAATAATTAGGATTCATCCTCTGGAGACCTTGAATATTAACAGCCATAGAACCATTTTCCCTGCATCTCCTTCCAAAAATGTAACCTGAAGTCTTATCCTCAAGTTTTTGTGGAGCAGAGAGGATGAGAGTAAAGGTTTGTCTTCAGGTGGAGGGCACAGATGCTCAGACACCATGAGGCTGGAGGCCAAACCTCCACAGAGTGGTGAGGCGAGCTGAGCTGTGCTGCTGCTGGAGGCTGCAGACAGAGCTGCACTGACAAATGGAGTCCAGGAACAAGGCATATACACAAAGACATATATTTATTTGTTCCTACCTCTGTTCTCCAGAGTCCTGCAGGATCTCAGTACCCACGTGGCCAAGGTGTTGGGCTCCTGCGGTCATTTCTACGCCGTGGAGTACCTGTCTGCGGGACACGCCTGGGACCAGAACATCTTCTCCCTGGAGGAGGTGGCTGTCTCGGGGTTGCAGGATCAGGACCGAGACGGAGCCCGTGGGAGGTGGACCACCAGGGAGATGGTGCACCGCATCGCGCTGAGCTTCCTGGACATGGTGTGGCACTTTGACAACGACTTCACCCACAAGCTGCACCTGTGCGACATCAAACCGGAGAACTTCGCCATCAGAAAGGACCTGACGGTGAGTTTTCATCTACATCTCCACAGCTCACAATGAAAAGCACCAAGTGAGCCTGAATGGCCTTAATGCCTCCTGAGAATCTAATGAACATAAAGAGGATAAAAGCAAAGAGCAGAGAGCGCTGGCAGAGAAGAGATAAAAGGCTTTTTTAAAAAGCTATCAGAGAGAGTAGAGATGAAAATCACAGAGTGGACGGTGGAATACGTGAGGTTTTTCTTGAAGAGATGTTTTGTCAGCTGAAAGTAGAAGATGTGACTCTGCTGCTGGGAGGGAGAAGGTCACTCTGCATCTGCTGCCAACACACACACACACACACACACACACACACATCTTTGTTTACCTTTCAAAACAACCTAAGTATTGTTAGTAGCTTTGCAGTTCAGGAAGAACCCTTCACCTTAAACTTCTGTTTTTTAACCTTATTTTCCACGTTAGAGTCCGTCCTCTAAAGTTCTTGTTTTGTCTCTGACAGACTCAGATTGTTCTTCTCAGAGTCTGACAACATGATGAGAGGATTCCTACAGAGACAGAGCTTCTTATCAAAGAGGAAGGTCCTTTAGTTTAAGCAGAAACATCTCTATATATCTCTACCAGACTCCATAGAGAAAAACAGAGATTTAACCAGGAGCTGCTGGAATACCACTGCCTCCATCTGTTAGTGTGTCTGTGTTACTGTGAGACTTTCAGTGGTGGAAGAAGTAATCTGATACTTTACTGCAGTAAAAGTACCACACAGTGACACAGACAGTTATTGTATTGAACTCCTAATCTCCAGCCAATGACACCGTCACTCTGCTTCTTCAGATGAAGAAATGATTGTTGTTCATCTTTAATCTTTGTGGTTGGGACTGAGAACAAAGCAGCTGGTGTAGGTTTTGAAAGGACTTCACTACAACTGGATGTTTGTTTAAAAAGACTGAAGAGCTGGTGATTAAAACAGTTTCCTCTGAGGTGCAGCCAAACATTGTTATCAGAAAGCCACTATTAATCACTTTGTAATCAAACTTCTAAAACTGATTCATTCATCCTTTATTATTCATCTGCAAAATGAAAACAAAAAGTTGAAGCTTAATTTAGCTCTTAAAATAAATCTAAGGAGCCTGACAAATAAAAATGGCCGTGCATTCTTCTGTGTTTTCCTTCAGTTAAATAAGTGTTGATGCATCGTGGGCAGAGCAGCACTGAGAAAGTAAAGCAAAGGTCTTTTCCCATCGTTATCAGATGGTTTCAGGGTTTATGCAGCAGACTGAGCCATGCTCTCATTAATCCAACACTTTGTGTGTCAGGTCTGTGCTGGGCTCCGGCCAACGACAACAATCACAACTGAAACTATTTTATCTTTCACACGTCTGGATGATGATTACTGGGAAAAAAGCTGTTAATAGAAAAGAAAAGACAAATAAATCCAGGTCCAGATGTGGCTCATTACTGATCTGGTAGTATGAGCAGGATTAGTGTTTTTCCAATAAAAGTGCTGACGGGGAACAGATTTAACAACTCACTGTTTATAACGCCAGGTCCCAGTAAACCACATTCGATTCACTTCAACAGCAGCCACTAAAAACAAGACACACATTTTAAATACACATATGTTACTGTTGGCTCTGCTTACACCTGATATCAAAGCCTGGACTCTTAAAGTCTTGTCTTCTTAATTCTTGCTGCCAGTTTGGCAGCGTTGTGCTCATAAACTCCCCATCACTCAGCTGAACTGATAAAACTTACTGGATGTCTGACAAAACACCTTAAACTCTACACTTCAGTGGGTAATTTCATTCCGACTTGATGCTCTGGAAAAACGTCTGATTTATAAGGATACTAACACTGAGTGTAGCTCAGTGGAGTGTGGACTGTGCCACCTGAATATTTATACACATTTTCAGTAATTAGAATTAATGGAGCATGTGTTTCCCGCAGGTTGTAGCCATCGACGTGGACATGGCGTTCTTCGAGCCGAAGATGAGGGACATCCTGGACCAGAACTGCAGCAGCGATGACGACTGTAACTTCTTCGACTGTTCGTCCAGGTGTAACCTCAACAAACGCAGGTGCAGCCCCCGCCGCAGGAACAGCAACCTGCAGGTAAGACACAGACACACAGATTTAACTTTCCAACAGAATTAAAGTGGTGAAATGAGCTCACTAAAAATAATGCATCATGGACTATTACCTGTAAATGGTAATTTTACTTAATGCAGTTTTGTTCAAAGTCACACTCCAACATAAAGTTTTATTTTATCTTTCACTCTTCTGTATTTTATTTGTTGTTTTAGTCTTTCATTGTCAACACTGCAAACAAAAACAAAAGAACAAAAAAAACCTAAACAAGAGAAAAGCGATAAAACTGGAGAAATATTATTTTAAATGTTTTTTTTCTTATGATCTTGGAAAGAGGAATTTTCCTGTTCTGTTGGCAAATAATTTTACTTATTTTAAATGATGTTTTTTTCTTGTTTCTTGGTGGAGTTTTTTGCAGCGGCTTTATAATTCTGGTAATTCTAGTTTAAAGCATTTAAAATGGTCTGTTTTTTAAATCTGTTTTTGTATGGCACTTTGAGATTTGCTTTATAAATAAAATGAATTATTATTATTATTATTAAACTACTCAGAATATTAGTGATAAAATGTCAAGTTATATTATTATTATAACAGGTTATAATATCTTATAAGATAATTAAGGACCAAAAAGCTTGACACAGGTGAAAAGCTCTGACATAAAACAAAAAACAAAACAAGCAGATATTTCCTGGATTTACGACATTTCTTACTTATTTTGCTTTTTGCAGTGAAGCACTGTGACATTCGCTCAAGAAATTTGAAAATGTTATTTTTCTGGCTAAGAACAAACCTCCCTGTGTGATGTTCTGTTTCTGTAATTTCTTTAAATCCAGAATATCTGAAATATATGTTCAACTTTTAAAACATGCATTTGTTTAATATGGAAACTGGAGTTTAGTGGCCAAAGAGAAGTCAAGAGAGATGTCACACCTGGTGTGCTATTGTTTTATTTCATTATTTACAGCTGAGTTTGATTAAATTAGAAGGTGATGTTCGATGAAATAAAACATAATAATAATAATGAAACATCACTGATTAACATGTAAACCACTTTGAGATGAAATCAGAAGCTGCAAAGTTCTAACTTGGATCACTTTAGAAAGATTTTCTCTCCTCGTGTTTTCCCTCAGCTCCTGTAACTGTAATCCACTGCATCAGTAATTAGTCTGTGTCATATTTAAAGCTTCTCTGACCTCTGATCGCTGCTTTTCTCTGAACGTTCGTTCCTTGTAAACTGAGGCCTCGACACACTCCCTCCGCCGTAGCCCGTCTCACTCCTAATAAGGCGGTTGATAAATTATAGGCTTGTCTGTTTCTCCTCAGTAATCCATCTTTCTCAACATTTAATTATACGTGTGTGTGCAGCAAAGCGACGACTGGAATGATAATTACTGATCGGAGGAGAGGAGGCTGAACCCGCTGACACGTTGTGGCTTTAACTCTGTTTTTATTGGAAACCTGCAGATTTTTAAATATATTTCAATTCATTTATTTATTTCACATTCTTTAAAAGTTTCTGTACATGTGTTTTTCTGCAGGTTTAAACATCCAGAGGAAAAAGAGAGAGATAAATGTAATCTTTTTTTTTCTCTGTAAACCAACAGAAGGCTGTAAAAATGTCAGTGAGTCAAACAGGACGTTAATTTTATTACTTTAATACTAAGGTCATAAAATAAAAGAGTAAGTTCAGCTTATAATGATTTTTATGTTTGTTATTTATTCTTTTTGACCTCAGTATATGTCACCATTCACTAACCAATAAAACACTGTGGAAATAATCATTTAACAGCACAAATTAAAAAGTATAAAAACCTCATTTTAATTAGTAAAAAATTCTTTAACTCTAAATAAATGTGAATAATTTTTATTGATCTCCTGTGACACATTCATTTAGCTGAAATGAACTGTTAACTTTATGTAGCGCAGGTCATTTTAATTCTTTAATTATTAAAGAAGTGTTTTGTCTAATTTAATTTTTCATCAGGACAAATCTTACTGAAACATTTTTAAATATAAAACTCATTGATCTTTGTGGGAAAAAGTCAAATGTGACTGTTTGATTGCAAATTACGTTTTTTTTTTTTGCATCAGAAAATGTTTAAATAAAATTATTATTATTACTATTATGAAAGTAACTGTAATAACATAAAGTACATTTTGCTGTTATCATTTTCCAGTGTTACATTATATTATTACAGCTGTTAAATGCACAGGGTGATTTTATTTTTGTTTATTAACAATTATTAACATTAATATACCATTAATAATACTATATTCATTATTGGCTGAATCAGTGTCATTTTAAAACAAATATAATGAATCACTATATTGTTCATTATTATTATTATTATTATTATTATTATTATTATTATCATTATTATTACCACTTGCCGTTTTGCGTCGGCCCGTCAGACTCAGAGGAAATGTCTGGGACACAGAAGCTGAGCCGGACATCGTCCGCCGTCATCGCCATGACAACACCGGGACAGACTCTCATCACCCTGCCGGCTCCTGTATCACATGTCATATGACACCAGATACCTGCATTCATCAGAGGAGAATGTGTAAATATGAGACGGAGGGAAAATAGTTTTGTGTGGGTGATGACTGGATGGGATGCAAAAAAAAAAAGTGGTACAGGAGGAGAAGATGTAATCGATAAAAATGAAAGAAAAGAAGATGAAGAAACAAAGAAAAAGAAAATAAGGATGAAAGGATGAACTGAGAAAATGCAGATGAGGAGAAAAAGAGCAACAAAAAAAAAGAAAAAGGAGGAAAAAGTCAAAATCAAGAACAGAAGAAATGGTTAAAAAGAAGAGAATAAAACCAGAACAAAATAAAAAAAAAAGACAGAAAACCAGAGAAGAAGATGAGAAGAAAACAGTAAAAGGAGAAGATGGAAAAAAATGAACAAAAGATCAGAAGAACAAAGGGGAAGAAAAGAGAAGAGGAGACGAGTGAAGACGGGACCAGACAGAGGAGACAGGAGGACAGGAGGTGTTGATGACACGGTGATGACACGCTGGCCTCCTATTGGTCCATCTGAGGCTCCACAGGTGTCTCTTGAGCACGACCTCTGATGACCCTCCACCTGTCAATCATCTCAGAGAAAGGAGGCATTGTCTTTGTGTGTGTGTGTGTGTGTTGTACTGACTGATGTGTGTGTGTTTGATAATGAAAAGCGAGGTGTCATCTGCATAATGGAGATAAAAACAGATCCTCTTCAATCACTCATCAGTTTCTCTTCTCTTCTTTCCTCTTGTTCTATTTTCTTTGTCTCCTTTTATTTCATCTCCTTCCTCCATCTATCATTTCCTTTCCTGTCGTCTCTCCACTCCATCTGTTCTTTCCTTTTCCTCCTTTTGTCTTCTTTCCTTCCTTTCTTTTCATCCACTCTCTCCTCCATTTATTCATCTTCTCACCGTCATTCCTCTTCTTCGTACTTTCATTTCTCTCCTCTTTTCCCTTCCCATCATCTCTTCTTTCTCCTTCTCTCTCCTCCTTCATCACCTCCTTTTCTTTCTTCTCCCCTCACTCTCCTGTTTTCATTCATCTCTTCTTCCCTCTATCCACTTCTTTCATCTCCTCTCAACTGCTTTTTACTTTCACTCCTCTTTCCACCTTTGACTTTGCATCTTCATCCTTTATTTTTTTCTTTCTTCTCACAACTCTATCTTCTCCTTACCTATCCACTCTTCCCCTCTTTCTTCTTCTTCATTTGCTCCTTTTCTTTTCCCTCTCCTCTTCAGGTGATTTGTGAGAAGATTTTCAGGCCGTGGTTTTCTCCAACTCTGCTCGGGGCCAAAGCAGGACTCCCTCTGCAGGTACCAGGCTTTTAGAATATTTTTGTTTCTCTGTTTAATTATTTGCATCATTTGGTTCATTACAGTTTCTTCATGGATCTGTGTGTTGCAGGTGGAGCTGCAGCGAGTGGTGCAGGAGTGTTCAGAAGCAGATGGAGGTGTGGAGGAAACAGAGGAGGACGGAGGAGGAGGAGGAGGCAGAAGAGACATCCATCAGCGTCTCCTCAAGATCCTGACCCGCCTCCTCCACGAGGGAGGGGCTTCAGGTGAAGGAGGAGGGGCGTGGGAGGAGAAAGACCACGTCCACACTGCACTGAACTTCTGAGGAGCTGAAAGGAAAGCTAAAGGACCTGCAGAGGGAGAAACATACCAGTGCACTCTCTACTCTTAATACAGGAATAAAGACACTGACACTCTATTTCTCCTGATTTGGGACATTTGGTTCCAATGAAAGGAAGAACTGAAGTGGTCCTGACCTCTGACCTCACCTTTGAGGTGAACTGTGAGCCAGACCTTCTCACCCAGCAGGTGATCTGAGGTCTGGACCTCACTAATACTCTTAGGTCTGAGTGGGAATAAACCCCCCCCCCCCCCCCCCCCCCCAGGAAAAGTCAACAGACTGTTGGACATACACCAGGGAACAATTTACTAAATGTTGTGTCCCAGTGTCGACTATCTGTGGAGAGACCTGCACATCAGGACTGGAAACTGAGACAAACTCAGCAATGCCTTAAGTGTCTTCTCATCAGAGGAATATATTATGGATCCTGTGTACATGGATCCTCTCTGATTTTTTCTTCCTTTACTAAACCAGTTAGTCTCAGTGAGATTTAAAAACTCTCTCTCGTTTGAAGAGAGACTGTAGTAAGAAAACGTCTGTGTACATAAAGTATAAACGCTGTAAAAGGCTCTATGTAGGAAGTGAAAATGTATTAATGATGTAAAACTTTGGTTTCATAGCTACAGTAAGGACTAATGGAGTCCATGGTCATGTGTCAGGCTTTTAAGTTTGACAGTAAACTGGTGAGTTTAGTGGTTTTCACCCATTATTTAGTCATTTTAGACTGATCTGATAACTGATGTTGTCGGACTGAAGCTGCTAAATTTAACTGTTTTCATTCCCATGCTTTCAGTGGCTTTAAAGGTCTAGTTCAACATTTAGATTTAGATGACAACTGGATATAAAGCACGCTCTTATAGCTCAGAGACTGCGTCTATAACAAGCAAACCAAGCAAAATTTTAATTTGGCTGCCGTCGCCTTCAAAGTCAACGATACATCACTCCCTTAATCCCTGATTGCACCTCATATGAAGACTGGAAACAGTTAGCCTGGCTCTGTCAACACGTAACATACCAAACACATTATATCTTATCGTTCATTTCCCCAACTGCCGTTCTTAATTTATTAGTTTTTGTGTTTACGTCTGCAGTTGGACTGGATCTCACGGGTTCTGTGACATCGCTGAGTCATCTTGATTTTAACGTGCTGTAGCTGCGACTAAATGGCCTCAGCAGGGCCAGGCTTCTGTAAACTGACAAACCAAATGTAGTAAGGTTTGTTTTCATACGTACGGTTCAGCTGAATAATAAAATCTATCATGTTTAGAGTTTTGTGTGTGTTTGTTCGTACATCATCATGCTAGTAAATGTTAGCAGCAGTGCGACAGTTTGTCTGCTCTATGTTTAACATTTATTACACATCAGCGCAGCTGTGGACAGACCATGTGACCTTGGTGTTAATACAGTCAAACCACTTTCTTGCTCAGTCTCTGATAAGAATCAGACAATTTCCTCTTGTCTCACCTTCAGCACTAAAAGCAGTTGTGTTCTTGCATGTCGACACAGTCCAGTGGAGACAGGTTTGTGCATTAGAGATGATAATGAAGAGGATAAGTGTCCTTTTCGTCCAGCACTGGTCACTTTTAGGCGACGCAGGAGAAAGCTCTCATCTCGCTGAGACAATGAAATGAATGAAAACTGTGCAGCAGTGAGGTATTACATTCAAGCAACTCACAACCAACATGATATTTAGTTTACACCTGCACCCAGCCTTCAAATTCCAGAGAAACCCCCAAAATAAATGTGCGAGCTGGCGGACGTGTGGTATGTTTGGTTATTCAATATGAAACACAAGGACTCTGACATTGTCCAGATATTTTATAAAGAATTTACAGTGTGCGATCGCTGGTTTGTTCAGCTGCAGCACTCTGACAGTTTCTTCTTAATGTAAAGTCTCTCATATATAAACAGTCCTCTGTGTCTGTCTCTGCAGGATCAGGTTCCTGATCTGCTCCAGCTGCTTCTCAAAACAGCAGCTGGTAGTTTAGTTTTCTTAACGTGCTGCGAGTGAGTGAGCCTCAAACTAAAACACATCATCATTACTGAGGTTAGACAAATCAAACACCCCTCGTCTGTTCTCCTCCTGTGTGTTTAATGCCTCCACTGATGACTGTGCATATTTTACTGGATGGTCTCACCAGGAATAAAGAAATGATTGCAAAGTTTAAAGTTTGACAGACATAAATATCAGGAGACCAACTCAGCTCAAGACTGTAATATTTCAACACAGGGAAGAACCCAGCAGGATTTCAGCTCTGTGGTTTTCCCTCCATCAGCAGCGATATGCATCTATATTACCTCCTCCTCCTCCTCCTCCTCCTCCTCCTCCTCCTCCTGCTCCTCCTCCTCCTCCTGCTGCTGCTCGAGCTCCAGGCAGATTGAGTTTCTGTGTTTCTGCAGAAGAAGAGAGCAGAGATGAAGAAGCAGCAGGAGACTGGAGGTAGACACCACATGTCAGAGACAGCGTCCATTCAACTCAAGAATCCAAAATATAAACTAAAGCTTCTATTTATAAAATACAGATATGAGAACAATTTCAATGTGAGTCTGTTTTTGAAGCTTGAAAATCTTAACATCCGCTTATTTTAAAATTGTAGTACAGAGATGCAAAGAAGGAAGATACGATAGTTCCATAAGTATTTAAGAATGTTTCCATCCTCTGTTTTTTTAATGTGCCTACAAAAACTCTGCATGATTACAATTACAATATCTTAACTTACCATCATTTGGAGGTTTTCTAGGCAAATCCAACGGGGGAGGAGTCCCCAGGGTCGACCCAGAACACCTCAGAGTCCCTCAGGAGGAGCTGGGAAACCAGAGGGACATCTGGAAAGCTCTACTTATTCTGTTGCCATGTACCCAGCCCTCGATGAGCAGAGGAGACCTGTGAACTCAGAGCTTTCAGAAAATTTTCATTTGCATAAAAAACCTGAGGGGAAATGCAGATTTCTTTTTTTTTTTTTTTTGCTTTGACTGGAGCTCTTTTAATAACTTCATCATGTTGTGTCCTCTTCCTCTGCAGCTCTTATTCACACAGCAGGAGAGGAGGGAAACAGGACGTCACTCAGGTTTTATTTGAATGATTTTCAGTCATTGTACTCACCAAAGTTTATATCTGAGATGTGTGAATATGGAAAGACACTGAAAAGACGTCTGACAGGTCGAGCAGTCAGATCATCAGACAACCAGCAGGTTCAACAACATCTGGAAAAGAAAACAAACACGGCAGAGTTGGCGATCTTTTTAGCTCGGAATTCCCTCTTTGTGTGACGAGGACTTAACCTCAGCTCTGCATGGAAACACAGCTCACACCCGAAGAGCGATTTCACACTAAAAAGACTGTAAAATTGGAAGATACTGACTTTATTTATGCAGCTCAGACTGCTGAACCACTGGTGCAGAAATGTGCATGAGGTCCTGATGTGTCCCTGATGTGCATTCATTTGAGTTTCTTGGACGTGTAAGAAAGAAACAGAGACAGAACAAGAGACAAACTGGTGTCACCACAGTCAGTTTTATGGAAGAGATTTACGTGGAAATCTTCCAGAGCTCTTCTGGCACTGTGTTGAGTTCAGCCTGGCAACGTTCCACTGTTTTCATTTCCAAAACAACACACACTGCAAAAAAAAAAGAAGAAAAAATATTCTGATTGAAAAGTGAACACTGGGGAGATTTTACTGGAGAGCAGAACAGAGAAAGGCGAGTCTCTGTTGAAGATATTTAACCCTTCATCAGATCTTTTTCCTCTCTGGTTTCTTGAGATAGAAAACGCCCCTGACCTGCCAGGATGATGATCACGAGCACTGCATTTTACTGAGAAAACCTCAGACCGTATTTCTGGTTATTTGAGTTTAACAGCTTTCCAACAGTTACCTCACACTATTTTTCCAGAGCTCCACTTCCTTGTTTCAATAAAGAGGAAAAGCAGAAGCAGATGATCCCATTAGTATCATTTTCATCAAATTTAACTTCATGAAGCAGCTCTGTTTGAGGAGGGATTTTCAGACGTGGGTCAGTTTTGTCTAACGAGGCGTTCAGACCAGGAATATCTGGTTTGGTGTTTGCATGTTACAGGTTCCATCTAGGATCCAGTTTCCAGTTTCAGAAAGTTTTCCTGGCGACAATCACTTTATCCAGATTGCAGCTTTGATTTTATCCACAAATCAACCATGGAGCCACATGCTGCTGCCACCCCGGGGTTTGTTTTTAATTTGCACGCCAATAGAACTTTTCCAGACTCTTGTGTGCTAAAGGACGGCTTTAGACCGGACATTTCTTACAGTGCAGAAGCAGAGACAGCTCCGAGCACTTTAACAGGAACAGTGTTGTTAAACTGATGTCACAGATCATCAGCTGTTTGAGACTCTTTCATCTTCCAAAGAAAACACTGAGGTTAAACGTGTTGCTCAGCACACTGTCAGAGTATTTAACATCAGCAGTAAGAGACAGACACACCTGCTGATCAGCGTGTTCTGATTCAGTCTGTACTCAACATTTATACAGGCAATAAGTACAGATGGAATTAAATTATGGAGCAAAATGAGCAGATTATTTGTGGCAGTATTGTCATTAAAATCTCTGATATCTAGTCTGTGAGATTTCCCCTCTTTCCAGTCTGAACTTGCACCCCTTCATGCAGGAGGTAACAAGTTCAGTCACAGTTGGAATCCATCATGTTTGCCAGAAGAAATTCAATATATTTCAGGTTACTTAACTCCACTTTAGGATGAGATCATTAGAGATTTATGATGTTGGTTGACGTCTGATAAATGAAAGAAGTGCAGTGTTTATTGTACAATGGTGGAGACAAATGACCTGGGTTTGTTGGTAACTGCAGGGTTCATTCAGCCTCTGTGTTGAATCGAAATAGCACAATTTTATAAAATAAAATAATTTTTTTTTTTCGTTTCAATCTATTACTGTAGGAAATTCACTCGTTTTACATCCAGTAACTGGAGCCACAGATGGGATCTGACTGCTGTGGAAACAAAAAAAAACCTTGAAGCGAGTTTGGCCTAAAAACAATCAGCAAAGTTTTCCTGGATTGGAAATCAGCAGAAGTCATCTGCATCTAATTTCATGATATCTAATGTTTCCAGCAGCCACTGGGAGAGCCAAGTGAAGCTGATCTTCATTATCCCTGCTAGAGAAACTCTGCTGGGAGTCACGCCCACTCTTCAATAAACATTAAATCACTTCAGTTTAGTTGCACAAGAGAGAAAAGTTAAAGTGGACAGACTGACAGCAGAGGAGGAAACACTGAGAGAAATACACTGAGAGAGACAGATGTCTTAAACCTGGACAAATAATCCCAAACTCTCTGTGTGGACACATAACACTGGAACGTTTGGGTGAACTGACCCTTTAAGAGAATCTGTATCCCATTTAACAGAAAAGCTGTTTATTTGTCTTCAACTGAAAAACACTTTGACACTGGACAGGAGACACTGAGCGAGCAGGACATTTGACACTGAAAATAAATCAACTGTTCAGTGCTCGCTGTCTCTAATATATATCTTTAATTTGTTATTACTGATCAGCCGACACATAAACTGATATCAACAAGTCGTCAGAATCAAACAACAAGACATTCTGTTTGTCCATGTCAGTCAGCACATGATTACACTGCAGAAAAACACCGTCATTATTCAGTCAACACAAGAATAACTGGGTGGGATTTAGGGAAACATTGTGGTCTGGGTTGAAATAAACTGAAGTTAGGGGAACTCTGATCATCCTGTTGAGCTGTAACATGATTATAGTGATATACTGATTCCAGCCACTCTACATGAGGTGTTTGTGAGTTTGTGGGTTGATGACAGGGACAGGTGGTAGAAATATGACTCCAGGTCATTCTGACGTTGTCTTGTTGTAAATGTTCTTGGCTGATGAGGCCACAGCTCGAGTCAGCACCTTGTACTTTCATGGCTCCAGTTAATTAGTATGTGAATTCTTGAGTTTGAGTGGTGAGATCAGGATGAACGGACAACCTGAAAACAGCTGTGTGGAGGCAAAGTAAACGGAGGAATCTGTATCTGCTCATCGGATCAGTTTAAAACTTGGTGGGTGTATTGCTGAGGACCAAAAGAAGCACAGTGTCGACCGTGAAGTTTTTTGGATGAATGGCTTTTCTACACCTGGTAATTTACAGTGTGCACATGTTCTCGAGGACGATGCTGGATTAACTCAGACCGAGCAATCAGCTCCTACCACACACACACTTGAAGTAAAGAGTAATCGGCTGCTGAGTAATCAGTAAAGTAATGTGTGATGAACTCTGCTGATTACAGTAATAATCAGTGTAAAAGGTCGGGGAGCGTTCAGGGTCATTGGCTTGTCTGTTGGTTTGAAACTGGAAACAAAACAGCAGCCTCCTGTGTTAACTGTCTGATGTCTTATTGATCCATCCATCCTCACTGCGCTGTGGTGGAAGTGTCCACTGACTGACACTGTCCTCACACCTCTGAGGACACACACTGACTCACACTGGAGCTTCACCATCTGATTTATTAAGTCGGTCCATCTGAAGTACAGCCACTCGCTCAGCACTGCATCATTATCAAAGCTGACTGCTGCCAGAACGTTTAGTGCTCGTTTCTGCTGGTTTGTGTGTCTGTGAACAACCTTTACCTCCTCCCACTTAAAGGTTCAGTTCACCCAAACTGTGAGTTCAGCCTCCGCAGATCAGTACACCAGACGTGAACGGAATTTAATTTATGGTGCACAAGGGCTTTAGGAGAGGACATTTAAATAATTCAAACAGAAGCAGTGGCCACTATCACTCTAAATAATGCACACAACACAATGTCATCTTGTGTCTTTGCTCCCAGTGAAATCTTAGTGGCAAAGTTTGTTGTTGTTTTAAAAGCCTGACTTTCTAATGAATCGATGGTGGAGTCCGGTTGCACTCTGAGTTTGAGCCATGCCTCTCTGCTCCAGTTCAATTAAAGAACACGAGATAAGAGGTGTTAAAACGGCATATTGGTTCTGTTCTCTAAAAACTAATTTCACCATGTGTTAAGTCTGAACTGGGAGCAATAAACTCTGTGAGCTGTGATGAAGAGGAGAGAGAGAGGAGAGGGCAGAGAGACCGAGGGGTTATAACACACTGCATCCTGTTCTCTCCAGGATGAAATAAAACAAATAAAAAGAAAAAAGATGTTCACTTTGAGCAGAGGAGAGATGTTTTGGAGATTCATGTTGACGCCAGGAAGTTCCCGATTTCTCCATCTGCATTTCAAATCTAAAGAGAAAAGACAAAACATTCAAATACCTGTATGAAACCTTTACTGGACAAAGAGAAGGTAACAGCAGAATCTTCTGTTCTCCCTCTGAAGGGAAACAAACTAACAACCAGACTCCATGAAAAACAGGGATTTAACCAGGAGCTGCTGGAATACCACTGCCTCCATCTGTTAGTGTGTCTGTGTTACTGTGTGGTACTTTTACTTCAGTAAAGTATCTGATTACTTCTTCCACCACTGAAAGTCACACAGTAACACAGACACAGTAACAGATGGAGGCAGTGGTATTCCAGCAGCTCCTGGTTAAATCCCTGTTTTTCTCTATGGAGTCTGGTATTGATATATAGAGATGTTTCTGCTTAAACTAAAAGGATCTTCCTCTTTAATAAAAAGCTCTGTCTCTGTAGGAATCCTGTCATAATGCTGTCAGACAGAGAAGAACAATCTGAGTCTGTCAGTGCCCTTCTATTTGTAACCAGCAACAACACAAAAACCAAAGCTAGAGTGTGAACAAGAGAACGCAAAACTCCCAACACACCACTTTCTCACGTGTGTAAACCACAGATGCAGCTGATTATTATTTAAAGGACAGTGTTTTCAGTGTGGACAAGGACGTCCAAGACCAGAGTTTTCAGACTCATTCTCTCCTGAAGTATGTGTGTGTGTGGGTATGTGGTAGACACACACACACACACACACACACAGCCTGTTCCAGGTGACCTCTCCTGGCTCTCTGACATGCTATGAGGCGTTTGTAACATGTGATCAGTTTCCTGCCATCTGGCTGCAGTTGTTGCTGCTTCTCTGATCACAGAGCAGGAAACTTCAAAGACGAGCTGCAGGAGGAGGATCAGGATGTAGGGCAGAGGTACAGGTGTGTGTGTGTGTGTGTGTGTGTGCATGTAGTCTCTACAATTTTCACAACTGATCTGTAAATACTCTGCTCTTTTGCTGGACAGAGTTTCCAGTTACTCTGGTCGACATTTCCTCTACGTGGGGAAAGTTGCTGATAGAAAACCAAACCTCTGTCCTCTTTCTGTTTAGACACTTTATACCAGCAGAGAGACAGTGAGGCTCATAGTTATTAATTATTATTAACAGAGAAAACAGCAACTATTCATCATCATCTGCATCTTGATCATCTGCAATCTGCAGGGCCATATTTTTTATTCTGTGTCTAATTTTAATTAAGTGTCATTTCTATTGGTTTATACATTATACACAATCTAGAGTGAATTCAGTGTCTCAGAGGATCCACCAGACAAATCTACAACTTATCATTGCAGCTTTCATTTTTACTTTTCAAAGGAAAAAGTAGAGATTTATCTGGTCTGAACCTCATG
>NW_026115729.1:0-6938 GCF_001640805.2 Lates calcarifer | reverse complement strand
GATCTGTGATGTCAAGCCTCCTCTGCTCCACACGATCCTGCTCGACAGCTGTTCTTACATTTAAAATGAAATAAAAACTGCCTTGGCCAGACTTGACTTCTGGTGGTCTTTCTTACAAACAGTGAATCCCTCACACATGGTCCAGAGTGCAGGGTACATCTCGTCTGACCTCAAATGGTTAAACATGGCCGCCCGAAGCAAACTTAGAACCAGTTACAAAATCCTATCAAAGCAGGAGAGTCCCTCTTAATCTTAAACAGTCTCTTAAAGACTTCTCTTCCTGAACATCCTGACCTTACAGTGAACATCTTTCATTTATCTCCTGCTCTTTGTCTGATTGAACAGATTTAGTTTTTTAGTTTTTAAGCTGCACTCTCGTCCCTCACTTGTACGTCGCTTTGGATAAAAGCATCTGCCAAATAAGAAAATGTAAAACTACACCAAAAAAAAAAAAAAACAGCACTGATGAGGCAGACAGTGTGGAAACTCAGCCCAAAGATACACTACATAAAACTGAGACCAGCCAACAAAGTCACTTAATAGCCTGAGTCGCAGCCAGTAAACTCACACAGTGTGGAGATCAAGCCCAAAGGCCAGTGGACTGAGTATTGACACACCAGCCAGGAGCCAGTAAAATGTCTTGACATTAAAATGCTACACACAGAGCAGACACAGTGTGGAAACCCTGCCAAAAGACGCACAGGACAGGAGTATTGAAACGCAGCCGACACAGCGAGTGGATGTGGAAGGAGGGATGAAAAAGACACAGTCGGAGGATTGAGACGCGCCCAGACAGCCCTGCAAGTGAACTCCCGCCGTGCTTACTAATCAGCTACAGTACAGTGGCGAGTCAGACAGGACAGTGAAGCAGCCAGACAGACAGAGAGAGGGAGGGGGGGGGGGGGAGGATGTCTGGAGTCCGGCTCAGTCTGGGCCTTCGTGATGTTTTGCTGATTCATGCTGAGAGAGACGAGGCAAAAACCAGAGACTACGAGTATCTGAGGGAACACACCTGACACACTGCACAGCTGGAGCAGGAATACATAAACCTACAACACAAGACTGAGTCTTTGAACGCCTCAGAGCTGAAGTCACTGTGCACACTGATCAACTTAGTATATTTATAGCTATCATTACTATTAGTAATATTACTTATATCTCTACATGGAATCTGTGTTATGTTTTGTAACTGCTGCAGTTTATGTTCACATTACCTCCTATCCCACCTGCTTTTTCCCTCTGCCACCTGAGTAAATGTCACCAGGTGAAGTCTGATCTGACTGAAGCTTAATCCTCACACTAACTCAAAGGTAAATACGACATGTTAACAGTTTATTCCACCTGTTTCCCAGTCACCATCCTCTGACCTCCCACCTGCTGTACAAAACTTAACTCAGGTAAATCAACAGGTAAAAGCCAGTTTAATTCTTACAAGAGAACTGTATATTTAGGCATAAATTATAGGGAAAACAGAGACAGTGACATTTGACCACAGTAATAAATGAAAAATGAATAATCACCCACAGGAATTAAGAAGTTACAGATCCATAAATCAGTTTTAAGGCAGAGATAAAAACTGACAGATACATTAAAACGCAGCTATTTACGTGTCAGTCTCTGTTTAATGTTTGGTTTTGCTGGTTTTGATGTTGAAATGTGTAAATGCTCATTAATCTTCAGTCTGAGGATGTTTGATAATTCACTGTTGCTTCTTTTTGATTCTTTTCATGTCGTGTTAACGATCGATCAGATCACAGAGAGTTTAAAGGGAGGACACTGATTGATCTGCTATTGATCACCTATTGATCTTCCCTCAGAAGTCAGACTGAGCTAACATCAGCTCACACAGACTCAACATTATATTTTCATATTGTTTAAAGGATCCTCTGTCCTCAGTTCTGAAAGAAGAAAATGATTCATTTTAGGAAAAAATAAAGTCAGTAAAATATTTTCTTTTGTTTCTTCACATCACTGTATCTGTACTGAACGTACTGCAGGTAAAACTTGATGTATTTTGATGTAGTTTTCAGACACTTTGATTCCCTGCAGGTTTTCAGACTGAAGCTGTGCAGAATAAAAAAACATTACAGCTTTTACAAAGTGAGAAAAGCTCATTGACTGATGTCGTTTGTTGCTTTGATCCTGTGACGTGACAAAGAGCTTCTGCCGCACATCAAACACACCAGTTTCACTGCAACCATATAAGACATGTTTCTCTTTGTACATTAGTTCATCTCTGTTTAAAGGAACTTCTTCTTTAATCCTCGGCCTTTTTATGGTTTAATGTTTTCACCTTCAACAATGAAGCCGCAACTCAACAGATGATCTGTCGGTTTGTACAGTGAACACAGCCTGGAGTGTGGCGACACCTGCAGGCCACTAGCACACACTGCACATTACTCCCCTCAACACCAACACCGGCCACACTGAGAGAGTAAAACCGAGTTATTACTGCAGCATCAGGATTAAACCTGTGCTGCAGTTTGAATATTTCTGCTCCAAATCACTGTTTTACCACTTTACAGAAAACTGTATAAACAGAATTTGTATGTGAATAAAGCAGCAACAAGAAGTTGTGTCACTCTGTCTGCCACTGTTGTGGTTTTATTTTCAGATGCTAAATAAATTTCAGAGAAATTCAACATTAAAAAGAAAATGAATTATTTTCTGCTCACACACAATTACCACATTTATTTTAATGTAACTTTTTTCCAAAACAAAATGTAATATTTTAAAATAAGTTTACATTTCTTAAAAGTGTTTTAATTTAAATTTAATTCTGCCCACTTTCCAAACTATTTACACTGTCTTAAAAACAAGAAAAGAAAAATAACTAAAGGATCCTATACAATATAAAACAGTACAAAGTGAATACACTAAAATACATTTAAAAAACAAACTAAAAGAGAAAGAAAGACAAGAAAACAGATGTATGAATACAGGCTCTGGTGCTTGTGTAACTGTAATAAAAACCGTTCACAGGTTTAATGGACAAAACTCATCACATCATCAGTTCAAAGAGTCAAAGGGTCAGAGGTCAAATCAAAGTCCAGGTTCCCTCTCATCTCTGACTGAGCCTCCTGCATCAAACCGAACCATCATCAGCTCATTAACATGTTAAAGATCCGTCAGGTGTTTGATGGCGGCGCCACACTTTCTGTTTCTGTATAAAACTGGACCCTGAAGGACTCTCAGAGTTCAGAGACCACAGCAGCAGCTCTCTGGAAACTTTGATCATGGACGGAAGCAGAGTGTCGGACTTCAGCATCGAGCGCATCCTGTCCCCGCAGCTCGGACACAAGCAGCCGGTCATGGAGTTTTCACCAGACGGATACCTGCATGGGATCCCCGGCGGGTTCAGTCTGGACTCTGGGAGCCTCGGGCCTCCTGCGCCGGTCCCGGTCCCGGTGTCAGGCTGTCTGCAGTACCGAGGGATGAGCTTTGAAGAGGCGTTTTACCCGTACCCCGCCGGTTTCCACCGCACAGACTTCAGCAGCGTCTATCCAAACTCCGGAGTCTACGTTCACTTCAGCAGCCAGGACTCTGCAGGTATGTGGACCTTTGACTTTTCAGTCTCAGTGTAAACTTTTAGGCTCCAGTTTAGGATGAATCAGACGCTGCGTCCTTTAAATCCAGAGACTGTAACAGCGTCCAGAATCTTTCTTTCCTCGCATTTATTCTGTTCATCATCTGACTCAGTTCTACATTTTCTTTTTTCCACCAGATGCTCCGCCGTTGCCGGGTTACCACGGGTACCATCCCGCCCAGTCGCAGCCGCGTCAGAAGGCCCGGATGAGGACGGTGTTCACCGACAGTCAGACCAAGCAGCTCGAGGCGCTGTTCGAGCTCACCGATTACCCGGCGGTGGAGGCGCGCGCTAAGGTGGCGAGGAGCACCGGGCTGAGCGAGGAGACGGTCAGGGTGAGTCCGGCACCATGTTTCAGTTTGAGGATGGAGTAAAAATAGAGGCTGAATTTTACGCATCGTTAAAACTTTGAATGTCATAAAACTGAATTTATTTGCTCCACTTCGCTGCACATGAATATTAATTTGGTTTACCCTCTAAATGTCCTGTTTCCTGACTCTGAAACTAACACTCTCCTCCTTCTCTCGTTTCCAGGTGTGGTTCAAGAACCGCAGAGCCAGGCGGAAGCGGCAGCACAGCGGGTCAAAGGTCAAATCCCCCTCTCCTCCTCCCTGCACTGGAGCAGAGAAGAAGCTCTTCTCCTCCTTCCTCTGAACATGACAGACTGTCCACCTGCTGCTCAGAGGTCAAAGACGCTGTCTTCACCTCCCCGGAGGTCAAAGGTCAGAGGACTGCATCCTCCTGAGGGGAGGTTCAGCAGGGCGGCCACTTGTTGGATTATCCCGTTAAAACAACACCTGCTGGACAAATCTGCTCCGATGAGACTGACATGTTTTATTGTGATGATGCATTCAAATGCTTGTTGGGAAAGTCCGACATCGCAGACTTAAAATGCTGAGGGCAGCTGACTGAAACGTTTAAGAAAATAGTTGTTCAACCGAAGCTTTTCAGAGTGACCTCTAGTTTTCTAGTTTTAAATTATTTGGTATTCCTATGTAATTTATTGAAATCGGTTTTAAAGTTGTTACATGTAGGTTTGAAACACGAGCACCACCTGTAACCTCGAGTGGTTTCATTCAAAAATAAATGTAGTTATCGTGATATGAATTCTGTCCAGTGTTGGTTTTTATTTTCAGCTGTGTCTTATGATTTTATAATGTACCTTGTATGGACGCACAGTGTGATCTATTTGTCCACTAGGCGTCAGTATTTAACATGTTTTGGGTTTTCTCAAGACTTGAAAACAGCAGTGAAATGTTAAGAAGTACATTTACAGTACTGAATATAATAAGAAAATAATTGTGAGGTACTTGTACTTAAAATATTCTTTACTCCACTTTATCTGGCAGTTACAGTGTCAAGAGATAAAATCTCATATTCTCTAGTGTAGTAAAAGACCTGCAAGTGAATTTTCTTATGATTAGGTATTGAGTCGGTCAGAGCTTCACTATATTTTTGACTCTAAAGTCTGAAACTTTCCTGTCAGAAATCAGGCACTTTGGTTTTAAGATGAGGAGAAATAGGAGTAAACTGGATCTTCACATCACCTCTGCCTTACAGTCTTCATTCTGCTCCTGCAGTTTTCTAATAGTTTAAACATTTGGAATTAATTAGCATGTGAATTCTTAAGTTATGGTCCAAAACATTTTTTGTACAGTCACAGTGGCCTTTGGCCTTTTATCACCAAACAGTTCAAACTTGAGTCCAAGCGAACATTTGTGCAAAATTTGTGAGGCCACAAACGCATTTTGTGAGGTCACAGTGACATTAACCTTTAACCTTTGGCCACAAAAATCTAATCAATTGATCCTCGGAGTCCAAGTGAACATATGTACCACATTTCAAGGAATTCCCTCAAGGCATTACTGAGATATCATGGTCACAAAAATGGGACGGACAACCCGAAAACATAATGTCTCCAGACGTGGGTGACGCCAGGACAGAAGCATAAAGGTATTTTCTAGATTAGATGATTTCTCAACTTCACACCAATGAAAGTCGTGGAGGAAAAGACTTAAGAAATCACTCAGAAAACAGACGTCAATATGTTCAGATAAGAATTACTTATTCAAAACGAATAGGGAGTTATTTGAGGAGGTCCTCAAGGTTCAGTATTGGGCCCACTGTTGTTTATTTTGAATACGAAAGATATTTGTAAGGCTTAAATTATGCTGGAGTCCACAACTTAAGTCAATCACAGCAGTGTATAAAGTTATAGACAGTGCATTAAATCAAGTTTCATTCAATTTCAGTTTTACTCTAGTAAAAGCAATGGACAGGAGAGGTAGAAAAACAACATCAAATTCTTTATTATATTCATAGAGTTGTCACTGTTATTATTAGAAGCATTTCCATGCTGATGAGAAGAAGATACACATATTGAAAAACCAAAATCAGAAAATACTGAGAGAGAAAGTTACTGAGAGAGAGAGAGAGCATGCAGTGAGTATCTGTTAGGATGAGGATGTCCGATGCTCGTTCTCCCCGTTTCCCCTTTAACGTCCATCAAATTCACGCACTTTTAAAACAGGAGTGACTCACACACATGGACTGTAACCGAGCACAAAGTAACACACACGCACTACAAAACCAGAGAACAAAAAGTACACTTAGTGAAGTTATCAAAATATAGGCTATATACTGTATATTTTTAAGACTTATTAATGTTAAAACAACCAGTGCTGAGTTAGTTTCTATGAGAACGAGTTCAACATTATATTCTCAGACACGTACACCGATCGATTATAGAGGATTTAAAGGACCAGCCGCTGGTTCTGAAAGTTTTATCCCATCAACTACAAATCACACATACTTTCCATTCCTGCTGATCATTTTCCAAATCATCCATCAATTTTTGATTGATCACATTCCCTCCAGGCAGCCATTTGTTTCAGTTTATGCCTATGAAAATCAACTTAAAAAGACCTGAAACTCACTGCAGAGAGATAATCCATCACTGTCAACATTTGGTTAACTTTTGGGTTGAAGCTAAATTACAATTAGGTTGTAAAGCACTGGCACCCAGAATATCAACAATACCAATGCTATCATAACAGATAGTTCAACCCTGGACATCTCTTCTAAGCAAGAAATTGTGGTTTCCAGTTTTATCTCAGGTGCCATGTCTGTGGCAGATTGACACACCTGAATACATTTTTATAATGGGTTAAGGTATGTGGACATGAGGGAATGGATGCAACTTACAAATTAAAAGGTGTGTAGTCCTATGAATACATCATGTGAATTTGGGGGAGTTGAGGGAATGCATCGATACATCTTGCCGCAATACCGTGATAGTGAGTCCTGTAGTCTGTCTTGAGCACAACATAATATTGGCAGCAGTGCAGCAACC
>NW_026115728.1:0-31570 GCF_001640805.2 Lates calcarifer | reverse complement strand
AAACGAGAGACACAGTGAAACATCAGAGAATCAAACAGTTTCTTCTGTGGTTAAAAGATTTTTACACCTTCACTCCTGATGATGATCAGTGTTCATGATCAATGTTCAATAAGAGCTTTTATACTCACCTGCATCCTACAGTCACAGTGCCAGGGGTTGTGCGTCAGGTTGGCGGCAGCTCGCAGCCGCCGAGCGCCGCGGGTCCAGTGCAGACAGCCAATTGGATGAGAGGTCCAGGAAACGAAGAGAGGACTCCAAACCCCGGAAACAACCGGCTTCAAGAGAGGAGAGCTGAGAGGAAACAGGAAACTGAAGCTGAAACCTGAATGAACCACAGTTACCTGTCCAAATAGAAACCAGGTGTTTCAGTACCTGGTTGTGTGACAGGTCAAGCTCATTGAGCAGCAACAGGTCAGAGAACGAATCAGTCGGCAGAAAGCTGAGCAGGTTTTTATCCAGAACAGACGAATGGTGAGATTAGAGAGGCCGACAGGTACCTGGGGACACAACACACCTGGGCAGGTTAGAGAGGGAAACTTTAACATAGACAGGTGTTTCAGGAGGACATTAGGAAACTCTTTCTTTGTCTATAAAGATGTTTAAAATGTGAGAAATCTGTTTCAGCTGTTTGAAGCTACACTAGCAGTTTCCCCTTGCTTGTGGTCTTTCTGCTAAGCTAGGCTAAAACACATCCTGGACCTCTCCAAGGATTTCTGAAAAGCAAGAATGTAAAATAGACGGGAAAATAACCAAATTGTGGTGATTGGGTTTTTAGTTTTCAGATGAGTCCTCACAATGTATAAATGAAACCTGGTCCCTGTAGGACACATACATGTACGTGTCCCCATAACATCATTAACACCTCAGACAGACCTGTGTCAGTCTCAGTCCACTGCAGCGGACCGTCAGTCCTCCATCCGGCTTCTCCAAATATTGACATATGTTGTTGGCGAGAATCTGTTGCCGTGGCGCCAGAGAGCGACGGTAAACGGTGATGATGTCATCATGAGGTTGGGCGGCGGGGAGGACGGAGGAGGAGGAGGAGCATCCTGCGAGGGGAAAGGTCCACCACAGAAGAAGAGGGTGGAGGTGGTTTCACAGTGAGAGACATGACGAGAACATCCTCGGTTTGATGGAAGAGTGATTCTCCAACATGACCTCAGAGGTCAGAGGTCAGGGGTCAGAGGTCAGGGGTGAAAAGTGATTAAAGTCTGAGAAGACAGAAGAGTTTCAGTGTTGATGACAGCGACCTCTGCTGGTCTGTAACTGACTGACATCAACTCAGACCTGATACATAATCAATAACACACTTTACACATGGTCAGAGAGTGATGGAGGAGGAGGAGAGGAGAGACAGGGAGGAGGAGAGGAGAGAGAGAGGAGAGGAGGAGAGGAGGAGGAGAGAAGAGAGGAGGAGAAGAGGAAGAGGGAGGAGAGGAGGAGAGGAAGGGAGGAGGAGAGGAGAGGAGGAGAGGAGAGGAGGAGAGGAGAGAGGAGGAGGAGGAGGAGAGGAGAGGGAGGAGGAGGAGAGGAGGAGAGAGAGGAAGAGGAGAAGGAGGAGGAGGAGGAGAGGAGGAGAGGACCACTGAAAAAAGTTCTGATCTTGTTTTATCCTGGGGAGACGTTTTTCATGAGGATTTGGTTTCTACGTTTGTTTTTAATTATTCTGATGAACTGATCAGTTTTTCAGCTGAAGCTGCAGGAAATATTTTTCTGTTTCAGGTCAAAGTGCAGAGCTGCGTCATTATTAAATTATTTATTAAAATGAATAAACTCATTAGAAATGAATCTCCTGTAAAGATGAAAACAGAGTCAGACAGAAGATTTGAGAAGAGACGGATAAGACGAGAGAACAAAGAGATGAAGACGGATTAACAAAGAGAATAAACGACAGATTAATCCTCTGAGATTAGAAACAACAGGTGGAGGAGAAAAGAAAAAAGAAAATCTCCTTTGAAGCTGCTGAAAACGACTGAACAGAAAATCACAGCGTTAAACTGAGAAAAGAGTTTGATTCTTTATCAGCAGTCAGCAGCTTCATTTAGTCTATTTCTGCTGATGTGAAGTGTTTTTCTGCTTCACATTAAATCTGACCTGACAGAAAATATAAAGTGATAGTGAAACATATCAGAGTATAAACAGGACCAGGTCACTCTGCTCACTGAGAAACACCCAGTATTTTATCACTATTATTATTATTCATACTAAATCTCTATTAGAAATATGATTTAACAAATCACAGTTTATTCTTTATTTTATTTTATCTATGATAACACATCTTATTCTGGCTGTTTTGTTGGTTAATCTCAGATACTGATTGATTGATTGATTGATTGATTGATCATAAATGATATTAGTGAACATTAAAGACAAACAGGAAACGACAGAAGAGAAGAAGTTTCGTACTCACGTGTTGATGCTGTGTCAGAGAAGCGGCAGCAGCTGTCAGACTGAAGGACGAACTGACAGATCTGATCCTCACACGACTGACACACACACACACACACACACACACACACACAGACACACACACACACACACAAACAAACAACAAACAAACACACAAACAAATAAATAAATATGAGGGTTACATTTATAGTGAACCCGTGGTTCATGTTCAGTTAATTGACTCTTATTTACAGTGAAATGTGATTTTTAAAAAAAAAGAAGACGTGAGAATATAAATGATCAGTGATCAGTGATCAGAGCGGAGACAGCGCCCTCTGCTGGACTCACCGTCACATGACAACATGTCGTAGTCAAACAGACCTGAGATCAGCTGACACACAGTCAGAGTCTATCAGGCAGGTGACAGGTGTCCGGTGGGCGGGGCTTGTCGCAGCTCGTGCAGTCTGCTCAGCGCTGATAGAGCTCGTGCTGCGTCTCAGTCTGACCCGGGTTTAAAAAATGACTTGTTTATTCTCGGAGCGAAGAAGAAGAAGAAGCAGCTGGAGGGTTTGTTCAGTGTCGTCAGGCTGAGGCGGACTGAGGAGGACCCTGTTCGGACCTGGACTTTAAAGAGGTTTCTGTGGTTTTACTGGTTCCAGTTTTTCCGCCTCATCAACTCACCCACAACAACTACAACTGCACCACAGTGAGTCAACCTTAACACAACATAATGCAATATAATGTAATAAACGTGTGTTGGTGCAGCTGCAGGACAACACGTTAGTTTCATTAGAATAAAACAACCTGAAATAAAAACGCCTTCAAAAGTATCTAATAATATTCACATTAATAATCATAATAATCTTAATATGAATTTTTAAAGAAAACCAAAATCATGTGGTCAAATATAAATAATAATAATAATAATAAAATTATAAATAAAATATGATCCAGGATCCAGGATCCAGGTACCTGAAGTCTGTGATCAGGTGAAGTGCTGCACTCTTCCTGCCCACGCACCGATCAGTACCAGGTTAAAACCCCTGATTAGAAGTGGGACGTGGTCTCACCTCTGTCAGACGACCTGATTCAATGATGATCATTTAGAGTTTGACCTCTGTTCATGTTTCAGGCTCCTCCCACTCCTCTGACATCACAGCGAGGGACTCGAACCTGTGACACATGAGCCTCGCCCACGACCAGGTGAGGAGGAGAAGGGTCTGAGGATGCTGCCCTGGACCGCTGACGACCACAACAAGAAAACACCTGAGGAGGAGGAGGAGGAGGAGTACGCCCTTCCTCTTCCTCTCGTTACCATGACGACCTCAAAGGATGACCAATCAGAGGCCACGGTGAGCCCCTCTGTGAATCAGGAGGTCAGCTCAGACTCAGGGGAGGAGACAGGGGCGGCGCTGTCGGACTCTAACCGGGAGGGGTTACTGTGGCAACAGAGGGAGGAGGAGGAGCGGGACGAAGAGGAGATGCAGGCGGTGGCCTCGTCTCCCGATGGACGATTCCTCAAGTTCAACATCGAGATCGGGACGAGGATCCTTCAAGACGGTTTACAAAGGTCTGGACACGGAGACCACGGTGGAGGTGGCCTGGTGTGAACTACAGGTAACACACACACACATGCAGGTCTGAGTAGGTCTGATCGGGTCTAATCCGGTCTGACTGGGTGTAAATAAAGTTTTATTCAGTCAGGTGGACTGACCCAACCCCTGAACTTTATCACATCAGTTGCTAACTAGCACCTCTATGCTAAGCTAGCTGCTGAATGTAAACACATGCGTATGCTAGCAGCTTAGTGAGGTGTCTCCAGGTGATCTGAAGCTCCGCCCCTGAAGCTGATTGGTCAGTTTGTCTGTCCAACACAGGAAACGGTGAAACTGTTTAATCTCTAATGTTTCAGTCTGCCAGTCAGAAGGTCAAAGGTCAAAGGTCAATGCAACAGTAAAACTAATTCACAGTAGAAGTTCATGTGTCTGCAGGACTTCAGAGAGAACTTGGTCCTCAGAGGATGAACCATTTCATCCTGATCCGAAAACAACTGAAGTTTATTAGTTTGATTATTGATCTGAATCAGTCCTGATGAAGCTGCTCAAACAGCCAACCATCACTGTGTGGGTTCAATGATCCTTAATAACCTTTTAATTAAACTCAGTCCAGCCGTCGTGGTAACGGTGGTTGTCGTTGTGGCGACTGGACAGATTAACGAGCGACGGAGGAATGTTACTAACGGAGGAAATGAAATCTGGACTCAAACTGCTTTACAGGACCTTTCAAAATAAAAGCTGCAACAGCGTCTCGAGATAACTTCTGTTGTGAATTGGCGCTATATAAATAAAATTTGACTTGACTTGAACATTCTTCTCAATAAAAGCACATGTAAGGAGTTTAGATCGTTTAGATCGACCCCTGATAACCCCTGATGTTAAAGCTGCTACATGTTGAGTTAGCTAACGTTAGCTAACGTTAGCTAACGTTAGCATGAACAGCTGTTTATGCTGTTTATGAGTTTCAGGCGTTGATGGTTAATGTTTATTTTTCAGGAGATAAAACAACCACAACATATAAAATATAAAATATATAACGTCATCATACAGACGTCCACAGACTGTTTGTTTGTTTGTTTGTCGTCCTGAGGTGTGTGTCTGTGAGCAGGTCAGTGAAGTGTTATCTCAGGTACACAGAGTGCATCTGTGTATCAGACAGGTTTATAGTTTTATTGGGTGGCGTCTCTGACTCTGAGCTCTGATTGGTTCAAAATCAGGAACTGTGGCTGGAGGTGATAGATTCAGAGGGAGGAGGGTTCCTCAGGTAAATATTTAACACACACACATGAACTTTCATTCATTCTTTAATCCAGGTGTGTCTCACCTGCACTGAAACACAGAGGTCATCGTTACACCTTGGTTTCATCCTCAGACTGACACTTCCTGTTTCCCGAGTCGTGACATTGTGTCGACCTCCTGTACAGAGACAGCATCTAATAACTTATTGATCAGTTGATCAGATCAATGATCAGACCTGATGTTACAGTTTGTTTTAGAAGACGTCATATTGTTTCAGGTAAACGTGGAGCAGAAATGTTTCTCCATGGCAGCAGCAGAGGCTCATGGGTATTGTAGTATTTAGTGATTGATCATGATCAATGATCAGTCCCAACCTGACAAACAGGAACCTGAAAGGCTTGTATTACTATCTTTGTGAGGACCTATTTCAGGTTTTAATCATCCCAGTGAGGACACTCTGCTCTGTGAGGATATTTCTGCTCGGTCGTCACGACTTTAAACGACTGTTTGAAAGTTCAGGTTCAGGTTCAGAGGTTCGAGACTCAGGACTTATATGGGCGAGGGTCTTACACAAGTACAGGAAGACGAACGTGTGTGTTTGTGTGTGATAAAGCGCTGACAGTGACATAGCAGTTTGTTGAAGTGTACACAGAATCTGATTGGACGGGCGGCTGCTGGTTGATGCTGATAGCAGCACACACACACACAAACACACACAGAGTGAATGAGGTCAAAGGTCAGCTCTGTGGTGATCTTCCTGTGAATAAACTCTCTTCACCAACAGAGTCATGGATCAGAAAACAGAAAAATAATGAAATAAATAAAAAACAAATAGAACAAAGTTATAAAGTTATAAATTACAAATCAGATTCTTTACATAAATTACTGGTGTTTATACAAACTAGAAATTAAAACATGTTGAATGTTTACACAGACAGAAAAACGTAGAAGCTGAAAGTTGAAAACAACACCTGAAACATTCATTTGATTTGAAGAGTAGAAAAAAGCGGAATCCAAGCAGAAATGTCCTGAAAAAGCTGGATGTTTTTATAGTTGAATAGTTTCTGTAGCAGCAGATGTTAGACTGAAAAACATACAGAAGAATAAGAGTAAAGTTTGAAGAACAAAAACAAGATAATCAGAAAGATTAATGTAAAACAGAGTCTGACTGAAGAGAGAGAGACAAGTCTTATCTACTGAGAGCAGAACTGTTCATTCAGTTTTCCTTCAAACTGTTCATTACACCAAACCCTCAGTTTTCACTACAAACATCAACACAGACTTTCTGCCCCTCGACCTGTCGAAGCAGGAACAGGAAACTTGGTGACGACTGGATCATAGTTTATACTGTTTATATAAACCTGTAGTGAGTCCAGCTTTAAGAACCAGATTCTGGTTCTGTTCAGACTCTGTTCAGATTCAGGTTCAGGGAAAGATCCTGGTCTGGTTTAATCCAGAAGCAGTTCAACATCTGAATAAATCAGTTTAAACTTCATTTTGGAAACAGTGTCATAAATCTAAAGTCTGAAGGGGTGAGATCTGGACAGAACGTCCCCTATAACCCATACAGGTCCTCACAAAGACAGACACACTAACCAACCAAAACCAGTCTGTGTTAAAACAATGCAGGACATGAAATCGGATCCAGAGTCAGATCCATGAGTCTGAAGGTTGATGAGGATTTTTCAGCTCAGTTACCAGCAGCTTTATCTTCAGCTGTGATGAAGCAGAAACTGTTTATGATACACAGTCATTCACAACAAATGGTGTGTGTGCTGATTTCCCATCATGCTCTGCAGTGATGTGAGACGTCTGTGTGTTATCATGTCAGCAGATCATCAGCTGTGTTGTTACAGACTGGATGAGGGCACAGTGTCCTTCACGGTCGACGTCTTCCTCAGTCGACTCACAGCTTTTTAATCTGTTTCATCTCTGAATCGTCAATGAATCCATTAACGTATTGATCGATGACCTTTGACCCCGTCAGACCCACCGTCTGAACAAGGCGGAGCGGCAGCGCTTCTGCGAGGAGGTGGAGATGCTGAAAGCTCTGCAGCATCCCAACATCGTCCGATTCTTCGACTCCTGGAAGTCGACACTGAAGGGCCACAAATGCACCATCCTGGTGACGGAGCTCATGACATCCGGGACCCTCAAAACGTGAGTCCAGGTTCAGAACCTGCAGAATCTTCTCAAACTTCTCAAACATTTTACCTCCTGAACCCCACCTGAGCTGACCAGGTGTGTTTCCTCTTTGAACTTGTCCAGGTACCTGCGCAGGTTCCGTCAGATGAAGCTGAAGCTGCTGCAGCGCTGGAGTTTCCAGATCCTGAAGGGGCTACAGTTCCTGCACTCGCGCTGCCCCCCCATCCTGCACCGAGACCTCAAGTGTGACAACATCTTCATCACCGGGCCCACTGCCTCCGTCAAGATTGGAGACCTGGGCCTCGCCACGCTCAAGAAGGCCTCATTCGCCAAGAGCGTCATTGGTAAGACCTGTTGAAATCCAAGCTGTAGGTCACAGTTGGATGCAGATGTTTGAGGTTTCTGTCATATTGTGACTGGTGGTGCCTTCAGGGACCCCGGAGTTTATGGCTCCAGAGATGTACGAGGAGAAGTACGATGAGGCCGTGGATGTCTATGCCTTTGGTATGTGCATCCTGGAGATGGCGACGTCCGAGTATCCGTACTCAGAGTGTCAGAACGCCGCACAGATCTACCGCAAAGTCACCAATGTAAGTCTCTGCACCACCCAAGCGCCGTCTACTTCCTAGGTCAGGTGTTTGACTGTGTGTCTGTCACTCAGGGAATCAAACCAGAGAGTTTTTTCAAAGTAAAAGTCCCTGAGCTGAAGGAGATCATCGAGGGCTGCATCCGGACCAACAGCAGCGAGAGGTAACGTGACTGCAGATCTCTTCATCTTGAGGAAAAAGGGTCCAGGTGATCGTCAGTGTCTTTCTCTCTGCAGGTTCACGGTTCAGGACCTGCTGGACCACCGGTTCTTCCAGGAGCAGCTGGGCGTCCACGTGGAGCTGGCCGAGGAAGACGATGGCTCGAAGGCGGCGCTGAAGCTCTGGCTCCGGATGGACAGCAACAAGAAGCTCCACGGCAAATACAAAGATAACAACGCCATCGAGTTCCTGTTCGAGCTGTACAAAGACGTCCCCCGAGGAGGTGGCCCAGGAGATGGTACCTGATGACATCATGGTGATGACATCACCTGAGGTGACAGGTGCAGGTGTCTCACCTCTCTCTCTGTCGTTCAGGTGGTGTTGGGTTTCTTGTGTGAGGCGGACTATAAGCTCGTTGCCAAGGCGATCAGACACCGGGTGACGGCCATAAAGCGTCAGCGGGAGAAACAGCGCCGCCTGCTGGAGGGGGCTCAGAGGGACGCTGTCATCGAGGAGGAGCCTGACCCCGCCCCTCCACCACCTGAACCGTCCAATCAGAGACCTGCACCTGCCACAAGCACCTTTGCAGAAGGGAAGGTCGCCAGTCAGGTGTGTTTGAGTTTAAGGTCTGATGACTTCTGTTTTCATGGATGATTCCTGTGACGACCTTTTTCTGTTTTTAGCAGGAAGCAGCTGCCGTTTCAGCCCCCGCCCCTCCCTGGATACAAGCCCCGCCCACAGTAACAGCGACATCATCAGTGCTGTCGTCGAGCAGCAGCCCAGTGGATTCTGGGATCAGCAGCATCTTCAGCAGGATGGAGGGAGACAGAGATGAGGACGACAAAACCGCCAAACACACCTCCTACTCCTCTGCTACCTGTCAGCACATTCTCTGGTTTTTATTTTAAATTTTATTTATTTCAACTCTGACTCTGTGCTTCACATTTAAATCTCTCTGTCTCTCTGGTTGCCATGGCAGCGGACTGTGAGATGGACGTCTCCTTCAGCTCCTCAGGTGTCCCAGAGAAGGTTGAAGCCACACCCCCTCCCATCACAAACCCCACCACCATCCCAATCCTGTCAGTCTCTGCCCCTGCTCCAGTGGCTCAGGAAACCCCTCGCCTTGAGGCTCCTCGTCCTGTGACCCGGGCTCCTTCCAAGGCTCCACCCCTTCCTGTGCTGCGTTTCCCCAAGGTGATCAGGGGGCGGAGCTAAAGAGGATGGAGCTTTTTTTAATCTATCTATTTTTACTCATTTACTTTTTATTTACTATTTCTTCTCTTTCTGAGCACCTGATTGGTTGGTTTCACACAAAAGGAAAAACTCTGAGCTCCGTATAACCCTGTAGGTTCAGGTGTCGCCCTCTAGAGATAATAACGTATTTTTCTCTTGAATCATGGGAAAACAAACTCTTTAGTTCAATCTAAATCATTGATGTTGTCCTCAGAGCATCGCTGTGTCCCATAATGCCAAGCGACCGCCGTCTGGATCAGTCTGCGGCTTCTCCTCACCTGTTGACAGGTAACATTCATCTGTTTAGTTCTGTTGTTGCTCCACATTTGAACATTTAACCTTCTCTTGTCACGTGACTGTTTCCATCTGCAGCTACGCCTCTGATGTGACGTCAGGTCTGAGTGACGGCACCGACGGCCAATCAGATCGGGGAAACCAGGAAGCAACTAAAAAGGCAGCTACGAAGCAGTTCAGGAGGAGAGCGAGAGCTCGTCTGAGAATCACTGGGGTGAAAACACAACTCACTGTAAACCTCAGATTCACCAACCTGCACCTGAACACACCGTTTACTCATACTGTCTGTGTGTGTGTGTGTGTGTGGTGCGTTCAGGTGTCAGATATGGTGGACCGGGTGGTGGAGTGTCAGCTGCAGACTCATGACAGTAAGATGGTGACGTTTAAATTCGACCTGGACGGAGACAATCCAGAAGACATCGCCTCTGTGATGGTGAGGAACAGCAGCCAATCACAGCCCAGTACAGGTTCAGGTGTGGTTCAGTATGAAACCACAGTAAACCAATCCCTGCTGTTTTTCAGCTGCACAGAGACTTCATCCTGCCGCCAGAGCGGGAAGGATTCATCCTCCGCATGTATGACATCATCAACAGGGCGGAGTCAATGATGCCTCAGCCGCCAGCGGGCACGGACAGGTCGTCTCACCTGACCTCGTCCACCCTGCCTGAGTCCACGGTACCTGTTCCTCTGATTTATCATTTAGTCTCAGTTAAAGGACTGATCAAGTTTCTGTTTTGACTTTTCTATTTAAATGTCTGCAGCCTCACCTGTCCACCCCGGGCCTGTCCAGGACTCTGTCCTCATCTTCACTACCTGGTAAAGAAGGAGGGAAAACAAGGGGAGGGAGTTAGTTTCTGATCCTTCCAGGTTTAATTGATCAGATCATCTTCACAGATGAACACCACTGTTCTGATGTTTGAAGTAAGAAGCTAATGTTAGGCTATAAACCAACTACACCACGGTCACATGACGTCAACGTCTCCACCACTAAGCTTCCAACTGGTCATTTCATTTAGCTCTGAGCTCTTCTCCAAAAGCCTTTCTTCTTAGAAAGTTAGTGAGAGTTTGAAAGAGCGTGAGTAGAAACACAACGAGGCTGTAAAGGTGGACTGGTGAGTAGAAACAGACGTTGGTTCTGTTCCTTGATCTGATTCAGCTCAGTTTGTTCTGATGTGATGATCAATAAACCGATTGATTGATTCATCAGTTGCTGTGTTTTCCCGTCAGACATCGATGCTGACCCCTCCCCCTTAAAGGGCGTAGACTTTCACATCGACCCTGAGGCCACGCCCCCCGTCAGACCGCTGAGGTCACAGTCATTTCACACCTCCTCAGGTAAATGAACTCACCTGTAAAATCACCTGATTCTTACTGATGAAAACTGTCACTCACTGTTTATACCCCCCCCCCCCCAGCTTCCTCCCATCAGCTCCACAACTACCCCCACCAATACCCCTCCCAGACTCTACCCTCTCCACCCCCCACCTCCCCCCTCCTCAGTACCACCTCCCATCTCCTCCCTACTCCCCCTACTCCGCCCCATTCCCCCCACAGAGCCCTGCCCCCGGCCTCCCACGGGTCCACAGTAACCCCTCCCTCCTCACCCCTCCATCCACCTCCTCCTCAGCCCCTCCCCCTCCTCCTCACTGGCCCCCCCCTGACCAGCCTTTCTTCACCCTGACCAACATGCTCTCTCTGGCCATGAGCGTGGCCCAGTCCTTCATGCCCCCACCCGGGACCCCAAACCAGGGCTTCCTCCCCCACACCCAGCCCCTGTCTCCCCCATTCCCCTCCCTCCAGTCTCCTCTCTCTCCCCCCATGTCTCCATCACTGGGTCCTAAGCACCACCGCCCCCCGACACTCTCCTCCTTCTCCCCTCCCTTCACCCCACAGTCTCCCTATGGCCCCCCCTTCCCTCAGACCGGCTCTGCCCAGGACGGCCAGCAGGGGGCGCCGCCCAGCCGGACTCCAGACTCACCTCAGGTAAGACAGGGACAGGTGAGTCTCTGAGTGTGCTGATGGTGCGTTCAGGAGCATCTCACCAACATTTTCCATCCATTGTTTTCATTCATTCCTTCGTTACGTTCACTCATTCACTCGTTCATTCAGTCATTGCAGCGCCACAGTCCCGTTCAGCTGAAGGTCGGCTCAGCTCCACCTCCTTATGGTGAGTCTGATGACATCACAAAGTGACATCACAGCAGACTGAACCAATTCACTGATCATTTCTCTGATTCACAGGTTCAGGTTCCGTCTCTGCTCCAGGTCCAACCACAGCTCCAGGTCCAACCACAGCTCCAGGTTCAACCACAGCTCCAGGTCCAACCACAGCTCCCAGTCCAACCACAGCTCCCAGTCCAACCACAGCTCCCAGTCTGACCACTGCTGCCAGTCTGACCACAGTTCCCAGTCCAACCACAGCTCCCAGTCTGACCACAGCTCCCAGTCCAACCACTGCTGCCAGTCTGACCACAGCTACCAGTCCAACCACAGCTCCAGGTCCAACCACAGCTCCCAGTCCAACCACAGCTGCCAGTCTGACCACAGCTCCAGGTCCAACCACAGCTCCCAGTCCAACCACAGCTCCAGGTCCAACCACAGCTGCCAGTCTGACCACAGCTCCAGGTCCAACCACAGCTGCCAGTCTGACCACAGCTCCAGGTCCAACCACAGCTCCCAGTCCAACTACAGCTCCAGGTCCAACCACTGCTGCCAGACTGTCTCCTGTTAATGAGGGTAAGTAACCATCAGTCACAGACGAATCTGAGAGTTTGTCTTCTTCAGTTTTGTCCATAAAATGTCACTGTTTAAATTTCAGTAATCTCAGAGCTGAACAGGGAAAAACCAAAGTGTAACTGACATGAAATTTCCTGATCAGATTCCAGTTTCGCAGACAACCCTGTTTCCTGTGGCGCCCCCTGTGGACAGACCACAGCTGTTTAGACTCTCCTCTGTCTCTTTGCAGTGAAGAAACCTTCAGTCCTCACCGTCGGCCGTTTCCAGGTGACGCCCTCTAAAGACTTCCCCGCTGTCCGTCATCAGGAGCCCCGCCCACTCAGCCGGGCCACGCCCACCGCCCACTCCCCACCTCCCTCCAGGTCAAACCAATCAGAGAGCTCGGAGAGCAGCACGGAGGAGCAGAGCGAATCAGGACAGAGCAGCATTGTCACGGTGACGGTGTCCCCCCCGCCTGGTGGTTACCGTGACAACCACGAGGAGGAGGACAGGAGGAGGAGGGGGGGGCAGAGGCTCGGCGTCAGTCTGTGGGAGGGGTCAGCCAGCAGCCCTGGGGTGAGTGGCAGCAGCTTCAGCCAATTGTGGAGCCGCTCTGTACCCTACGTCAGCTCCGACGAATCAGAGAGCGAGAAGGAGGAGATGTGGGAGGAGCTACAGGAGCTCCGTGAGAGGTGATTGGTGGATTAATGACTGACGAGTTCTGTCATCAAAACAACATAAAAACAAACTCATGAATCCTCTGCTTCCTCCTCCCAGACACCTGGCTGAGGTGCACAACCTGCAGGCCAATCAGAAGAGAGAGATCGAGGAGTTGTACCTGAGGATGGGTAAAGTCCCACCCCCCGGCATCGTCTCTCCAGCCGCCATGTTGAACCATCGCCAACGCCGCCTCTCCAAGACAGGAAACTACCCTCCTGTTCGTAAGAACAGCCTGCAGAGACTAGACGTGCTGCCTCCTACAGGTGGGAGGGTGAACTGCATGAGAAGAAAGTTTCTGATTACAGGAGGAAATGATGTGAATCTTCTCTGTTGTTGTGTTTGTGGCTCAGGCATCATGAGGAAGAGCTCGGTGAGCGGCAGCAGCAGTGGATCTCAGGACAGAGCAGCTAAAGGAGTGACCTTTGCCCCCGAACACACCTGCAAGGTGAGTCCACTCTGACGTCTTCACAGGTCTGAAACCTGCTGTTTAAACACAAGGTTGTGTGTTTTCCATGACCTTGAAGGCATCATTGATACCTCCACACCTGAGAGAATGAAGAGCACTGATTGTCTGGTCTGTGTTAATAATATCCAGGTAGAGAAACACCTTTCTCCTGCAGTGAGTGAGAGGAGCTGAAGACATGATAAAGATGAAGCGGAAGAGGAAACATGAAAATCTTCATCTGATCAAACTCGTTTTTAGATTTATTTTAATTTCTCTGTTTTCTTCAGCACTTTACAGCAGAAACACTGAGACTCAATGATTCTGTTTTATTAAACTGACGAGAGTTAAAACACAGCTCAGGACTCTGACTCTGATCAGTGAGTTTCTGCTGGAACAGATGATTTCACTGATTTTAGATCTGATCTGATTTTTCTATTTGCATGAATCAATTATCTGATGTAAATATTTCACAAACCTGCTGCTCAGTCTGTTTCTGTTTCCACTGAAGCAATTTAAAGATGATTTAAAGAATAATTATTGTGATATTTAAAGAGAGACTGACCTGATGTTTGACGCCTGCAGGTGTTCTGATCAGGTGACGTCCAGCTGAGACAAACATGATTATTATTTCAGTTTGTAAAGTTTGCTGTTCACAGATAATAAACCTGATATATTTTGGTTGTTTGCCGTCTCCTGGAGTTTCAGTGTTTTCTGTTCAATAAAAGTTTCCTTAAATGACAGAATTATGTTTGTTTTACATTCACCATTAAGTTAAGCTTCAGAGTTTAGAAAATGGGAAACAGGAAAGTCTGGTGACACCTGGTGGACAGGTGGAGTATGACAGGAGACTGTACTGAGGAGGAGAGGAGGCAGGAGGCGCTGTGACACACCTGCTCAGAGACAGGAAGTCAGGTGGTTTATAGGAACTCACAGGTGTTTTCCAACAGTCTGACACACCTGTGAAACAGATGTGATCAGATGTGTTTTTAGAAACATGTTGGACAAGCTCTGAGAGTCTGATCTGAACTGTTTCCTCTCCTGTGTTTTTGACTGAAGAAAAGGTGGAAAAGTTTAATTCTAGTTTAAATAGAGCTAAGAACAAACACCTGAATGTTTTAGTCCTTTTTAAACTGAGGAGGTGCACTGCCTCCCCCCGTGGCTAAAACCAGAATTACAACAACAAAACCTTTTTCTCACCGACAAACTTCATCACATCAGAAGTTTGGTTGCTGAAGACTCTGACGGTGAAAGTCCTGTGGGTGATGTTTCCCTGACTCTGAGCTCCAGTGATTTTACTCATTTACAGTTTATTCTTGCTCAAAGAAACAGATCAGAGGTTCTTAACTTTTTTACGAGTGCAACTTCCTGTTGAGAAACAAACATTTTCACTTCTCTGGCTGTTTTTTTTCTCTCAGGGTTAAAGTTTAAATGTGGCATCACAGCTTCACACAGCTGCTGATGAGGCGGCTGTAAACTGTTTATTTTGCTGTGACTGGTTTATTGCTCAAAAAATAGGTTTTACTTTCAGTATCTGTTCAAAATGATGACACTGATAAATCACATTGTTTTCCTGCATCATGTAAAACATTAACTTGTGGTTGGATCAGAACTGTCTCCCTTTGGAAATCCAGGGGATTACCACCACTGCATTTTCTCTTTCACTTGGTATCACACGTGAGTCCGATCAGCCAATAGAAAAACAGTAGCAGGACTCTGTTCCTTCCACAATAAAAGCTGAACACTGATCATCAGATATTCAGATTCTCTCAACACGACTCACCTGTGATGATCTGAACCAGGTAAGACAACAAAATTCTTTCATGATCTCATAAAATATGAATTCTTTCTTCGTTTTTTAAAATATTTAAATCAGTATATTACACACAATATGTTAGAAAATATCACCACAAGATACAACTAACCTGTTGATTCTGGAGCTTTCAAACACAATGAGAACATCCTGTTGCTCATGTATGGTCAATATAGATATGGACAACACAGATGAGTACCACTGGAAATCTCAGGAGCAGTGTGACCAATAGTTAATATTCAGTCAAAACATGACCATTGTACAAAATGAAAAAAAAAAATTAGAATGGCCAAAGTTTTTGAGAAGACTTCATGTGATGCATTTAATGACCTCACAGACCTCCACCGTTTACAATGTCACCTAAAAACCACATTATTACGACCTCCTCCTCTACAGTCAGTGCTGCCCTCTAGTGGACGCATTGTTTAACATCAGTGCTAACATAAAGGACAAATGGAAGTGTGAGGCCAGTGATGGTTATATTGTTTGAAATGGACAAATCTGTTTTCATATGTAAAGAGGAATTAATGAGCCTCATGACTCAGTGGAGCTACAGCGGTTTACTGGTTTTACTTAACTTCCGCATTATGATCAAATAATCAACCTCACAATGGAAATATTTCTTTGACGGTAAAACAGGACTAGATGAGTTTGCAGAACTTTTTTTAAGATTAGTTTTTGGCCACTTCATGTGTGTATTTGATTGTGCAGAGACAGAAAATGTGCCGGCTGGGAATCAAACCCAGAACTCACCACTCAGCTGTTGGGTCGCCCCGAGCTCCAAAACTGAGGCTGAACTGTTTGGTTCTATTTCATTGACTGGATGCTCACTTCATGCAGTCCTGTACATCTACACTTTCTTAGTCTAGTCATTAACCACAAAGTGTTCTTGTTGTTTCCCTCTCAGGTTGGAGCAGCAGCTGGACTTTAGTTACTGAGCCGAGCTGATGGGGAATCAGAACACATGTAACCCAGAAACCAGTCAGACTGGAGACAAGAAGACTGAGATGGAGAAAGAACTGGATGAATTTCTGTGAGTCTTTGAAAATGAACAGGTTCATAATGAAAGATAATATATCGTCAAAGATCCTGAAACAGGAGGAGCTGTAGTAGAAAGTAACATCTGAACACATCATTTTAAGATGGACTACTGAAAACTATGACTTTGGTTTAAATGACAAGTTTAAGATGCTTCTGTTTCTTCTTACAGAAGGTATCATCTGAGATTCTCACACATTATGATGTTGGAACACATTATGATGATGGGACCTGAAAGGATGACATTAATGAAGACATTAAATCAACCACTGATAAATTGTGCAACAGAAAAGTGTCAGGATGAAACTGTTCGTCAGTGGCTGAGACAGAACTCAGAGTCTGATACTTTCATCAAACTCAAGGACATGTTTCATTTCCTGAAAAAACACATTGATGAAGAAGAGAAGAAGAACCACAGTGACAGTGTGGACATCACCTTTTTGGCTCATGGATCGATCAGAGGCTCCATGATCCCAGCCAGCTGTCTGCTGCCTCTGTCCACCATCACAGACGTGCTCCTCTATTCTCCCTGGAACTGCGCCATTTATGCTGGTGCAGCATACGGCATTGCTACAGGACTCATGAAACCTCAGCACAGAGTTTTTCTCTGTGGGAAAAAAGACCACTGTCAAATTCCCAATGAAAAACATTGTCCCATCAAACTGCCCAACCACTGGAACTCAATGAGAAGAGCTGGAGATCAGATGATTCCTAACATCATGCTTAGTCCTTTAAAACCACCAAAGGACAGCTACTGGAGAAGCTTTGAGGCTCTTACAAAGACACATGGTCCACCAGGAAGAAACCGGATCATCATCCCGTTCATCGTCCCAGGAGAGACAAGTGTCCCCTTCTCTGTGGTCACTTTGGCTCTGTCTCTGGTCCTCCTCTCCTCCAGGTTTAAAGCCACCGTCCACCTCGCTGCCTGTCTGAGTGATGGATCTGTTGGACAGAAGTTTGACAGGAAGTATCTGGAGGAGCAGTACGTCTGCACCATCGACAACACTGTGATGACAGCTTCAGACGACATGTTCAGCAGGAAGTTTGGTTAAACATTGTCCACGTGTTTGAAACCACTTCAGGGTCAAAACTGAACAAACCAGAGTCAGAGAGCATCAAACCGTAAATTAAGAAGCTTTTCAAGTTTTATTTTCTGTATTTACTTTACAGACCCATGATCCACAGGTATGTGATATATGAAACCCAGACTGTAGGAATCCTATCCATAATGTTGTCAGACACACTCTGAGTCTGTCAGTGGTAAAAACAAGAACTTCAGTGGACGGACTTTGACGTGGATGATTGTCCATTGGATTACATTACAGCAGCTGTTGGTGGAGGCTGGGTTCACTGTTCTTGATCAGAACTGCACCGTGGCTTTAAAAGGACATTTCTGGGTTCAGCTGTCCAGTTCAGTCGAGTTTAGAAAAACCTGCATAAAGTAGCAAAGATGATTAAGATGAAAATCTTCATGTTCAATACTGAAAAATCTATGTTGTGCTGGGTGTTTTGATTTTTACTGCAGAAATCTCAGCAGAGCATTTTTATAGTCTCTGTTCTACCTGTTATTGTTTCTCTAAAGTAACTTTTGTTTTTTTGTCCAAATCATATAATGTTTGAACATTTGCTCTGACATAAACTTCCTGACCTGTAGATGGCAGCAGGATGAAGACAGAGTGGAAATATGGAAAAAGAAATGTAAAAATTAATGGATACTTTTATTTATTTAGGACAAAATCATTAAGCTTCAATAAAGGTTAAATAAAAATGATGTGTGAAGATTGTGATGAGTCATTGAAGAATGTTGGGAGTTTCCACAGGACAAAGTCTGGATCAGTTTCTCTTTCACTTTTGAAGCAGAGAGACTCAGACAGCAGCAGTCTGACTCCGCCTCCTCATCATCTCATCTGGACTCAAACAACCTAAATACTCAATATAATATCTGCTCAACTAACGTCAGGTAAGATGCTGTCTTTACTACAAACCTCTGTTCAGAGATGAGAAACAGTCCAGCTGGAACACTTATCAGTTGCTTGTTGAAATTCAAAAGCTTTAACAGCAGAAGTTTGATATTAAATGATTCTGTGGAACCTCAGTCAGGATGTTTCTGAACTGAATGTCATGGACAGGATCTGCTCATAGAAACTACAGAGGAGTTCATGTGGAAGTTAGACAGATGGTAGCGTTCTTTTTAGTGTGAGTCTGTAACAGCACTTGCAGATTTCAGCATCACAGTCAAACATCAAGTGAGTTTCACTTTCTCTCTTGGAAACACTGGGGATTTTCATATGGATCTCAGTGGTTTCTCATTCCATTTCCTTTTTACCATCAGCAGCAGTGGCCTGATCTGAAACAGCCAATAAAAAAAGTCCTCTGTTGTAAGAAGAATCAAACCTCGGTGTTGACTCAGACCAGAGCCTTTTCTCTACTCTTCAAAGCAGGTAAGACAAATGGGGGTCAAATGGAAATTTTCAGATAATGATCTCATATACTATTTTTTAGACATTGTTTCTCCAAAATCTTAACTTTGTTGTAATACGAATAATATTTTTGAATCAGTTTCCATATGCAGCAAGCATACATGAATGTATTCACTTTTTAATACACATTTTTCTCTTAATTAGTTTAAGTATATAATAAATAGTAAATTGAATCAGTCTAATATCTGAAACAGTAACTTCTGATTCAAGGAATCTAGTAACTTACTAAAGTCTACTAATGTAATAAATGATACAATAAAAATGAAGATGTGTAGATGATCGAACTAACGGCTGGTAAAGTGAGGAAGGTGATATGGTAAAAGTGAATGGGTGGAGGTTATGATTACAGAATCCTGGGATGTCTACGAATGAAAATTACTGATTAAATTAAATTGAATAAATACATTTTGGCTTCAACCCAGTCATGAGCAGGTAATGAAGTGTTCAGCCTACTTGAGCTGTCTTGTTGCTGGAGACTCTACTGGTTGGAAACCAAGTGGTGATCTATAACAGCAGTGTATGAAGCCAGCAACATTTTCATGATGGAGGCACAGTGTGGTTGTCAGGTGACAACAGGTCTGTTTCAGCTGTTCTGGAGGATGGAGATTGTCCTTTCACACATCATTGAGCTCATGCTAAACTTCCTCTGGTAGACAAGCAGCAGGATAGAATAAGTTCAATCATTTCTGTAAAGGAGTTTTGCTGAATAACTTTAGAAAAATTGGGCACATGACACAATTAATCTTTGAAAATCTTCAAGGCAAAAACACAGGGATATTAAATAGAAATTATAAAAGTATACCCAGACACTTTTGCTCTTCTGGCCTAATTTGTCACTGCTTCACTTGTAAGACAGAGTGTGCATGTATAGACAAAAGAAGAGCAGGTGCTGAAAGAAAGAACAAAATGACAAGGATAAAGTGCAAAACTGGCTCAATGCCAGAAATGTTGTAAAAAGCTACATGATGAGTGGCTGTCAGCTCAAAGCAACAGAAACCAAAGGCCACAAACTCAGGAACTTTACTGGGGAATGACATCACATTTTAAGGCGTGGTAGTTTGATCTCTGCTGAGCAGGACTTCCTCTTCCTTTCTTTGTCTCAGTTGGAACAAAAAATTATTTTATTTATGAGCCTCTAAATAATTTCATTTGGAGTTCCTGTGCAGAAATTACATTTTTACACATGATCAATTAAGACAAGATATGAGACAAGATATGGAACTTTGCACTGTAATGAAGAAAGACAAACATGGATCATGTGTCAGCACATCAACTACATAACTGGAACATAATGAGGGTGATTTATTGATCAGACAAAAGAATAAATTATTTCTAACAGTATTAATAAATGAGTGGTAATACAGAACAGTTCTTTGATGAATGGATAAGATTTTCATTCTGGAGATTTTGGTTGTTTATTCTTGGAGTGTGTCCACTAGAGTTAATCTTCCAGAACTGTCTGTCCAGCAGCAGTTTAAATAAAGACCACATTATTAGCTACATGCAGACATTTAAATGTTTATCTGCCTCTCTTGTAGACCTGCTGACCTCTCAGTGTCATCTCACCATGGATGTTGCCGACAAGCTCGTAGATAAAATCTTCTCCTGGGTGAAACTACAGAGAGAATGTGCAGATAAGCTGAAGAAACTAGCCACTGAGCTGGAGGAAAACCAGCAGAATGTTAATGTCTCTAAGGTTGTTGGGAGCTCGGTGTCTGTAGGTGGTGCAGTTGCACTGACAGTGGCAGGTGTAGCAACCATCTTTACAGGAGGGTTAGCAATACCAGTTCTAGCTGCAGCAGGAGCAGTAGCATCAGGGGCTGGTTTGGCGACCAGTGTGGGATCTGATATCGTTGGAGCAACCAAGTCAAGTAACACCATGACAGAGGCAAGGTGGTGCCACTCCTGTCAGGGTTTGTTGGAGAGTTGACCACAGGTGTAATCACCAAAGCAGGAATTAAAAAAGCAGGAAAAGAAATTTTCAAAAATAGCGTCACCAAGGCGGCCACATCTGTAGGAATGAAAACATCTGCAAAATGAATTGGACGTGTGAGTATATTAGAAACTTCATTCATTAAACACAGAAAAGAAATATTTTTTGACACTTTCACAAAGGTCAGATCTTCGTCTTACTCTTGATATTAATTGTAAAATGTTGGTTTTCAGGTTGGTGGAGGAGCGATTGGACTTCTGATTTCAGTTCCTGAGTTGATTTACAACATTCAGACTCTGGAGCAATCTGAGACGGAAGTCAGTAAGAATCTCAAAGAGAAGGCTGAAGCCATGAAAACAGCTTCTGAGGAGATGAAAACAGAACTGGACAAAATCGAGTGAGTCAAGTGAAAATCATCGTGACAGAAAGAACAGAACTTCCCCTGAGGGCTTCTCTGGGTTTTCTCTCATAGTAATGAGATCAACTGACAACTGCCGTTTCAACAGAGATGAAACAACAACTAATAGCTGCTACATCTCCTCAGGCCTCATCTTCAGACACTTAGACTATAGGATAGATGTTTCTCATGAGCTCTCAGGTACATGGAGTCCATAGAGAAAGGCTGCACCAACAACTGCAGACACATAGTTCATTTGTTAAGTTCTGTCCATATTGGAGGTAAAGAGTAGTATATGTAGTGGAAAGTGATACTGGAACATTTCATCATTAAAAGATGCATAACTGGAACAGATTGTGTTAAACTGGTTGAAATGATATGATAATTTCATGGTGGAAAATGTATCAGAACATCTAAAGAAACTTGTCCAAACTGCCTCTAGAATATAGTCTATGTTACTGCCTGTATCATCAGTTAGTTTCTCACTGTCATATCTCACAAGAATATTGTTAAATCTTCCACATCGTGCTGTGCACTGGACACACCTTTATATATGAAACTATTTTCAACCCCAAATACTCCAGAAACGGCAAACAGATGTAAGATAACAGATTCAGAAGAAGTTACAAATGATTTTGGATAAATTTCATTGCAGTGTAAAATGTGTTTGCTCTGTCACTGAAGTTCCCCAAGTCACATTAACTGAACCTTCACTTCTTTTATCCACAGAAAGCTGCTTCAGGAGATGGACAAAAGATAACGTGAAGAGGAAGAAAAGCTAATCAGAGAGAAAGATGAAAGAGAGAAAGAAGAAAGAGAAAAAGAAGAAAGAGAGAAGCTTATTGGAGAGAAAGAAGAAAGAGAGAAAAGGAGAAGAGAGAGAGAAGAAAGACAGAAGAAGAAAAAAAAGAAAAAAGAAAGAGAGAAGAAGAGAAAAGCGGAAGAAGAAAGAGAGAAGCTTGTCAGACAGAAAGAAGAAAGCGAAAACAAGAAAAGAGAGAAAGAAGAAAGAGAAAAAGAAGAAAACTTGGTGTCAGAAATGACAGAGTATTAGATCATTACACTGTATATTTCAACGCAAGACCAGAATCAATAGAAACAGGGAAGAACACTGAAGAAAACATGGATCATGATGAGCAGACAAAACGAGTCAAAAAAGAGTGAAGAGTAGGAAATGGGTTAGGTTTAAAAAGAAAGATTCAATTCAACAGAATTTTTCCATTCTGAACATAAGAACATTAATTAATTTCACTTAGTTTAACATTTTTCACTAGGTTTCTGCACTTTAATTAATACAAAACAGCTGCTATCAGTCATTTACTGACATGGTGTCTGTGTGCAAATCCATTTTCAAACGTGCAATACTTGTATTTAGTTCATTTTCTGTCTCTATGTATAAAGTCCTGTGTATATTGCTCTTCTGTTAATATTTTTTATTACATTGTCATGTTTATACTGTTTGTGTTTGATTTTTTACAGTCTTATCTTGTTGTTATCTTGCCTTTACTTGTATCTATGTCTTTCTGTCTTTTCAATCACTTATGCTGCTGCAACGATGTAAATTTCCCCTCTGTGGGACTAATAAAGGATTATCTTATCTTATCTTATCTTATCTTATCTTATCTTATCTTATCTTATCTTATCTTATCTTATCTTATCGTAACTTAACTTAACTTAACTTAACTTAACTTAACTTAACTTAACTTATTGTTAAAATGACTGGTTGTTTAAAGTGACTCTAACCTGTGTAGCTAGTGATATATTTCCTAATGTAACTGTAAATTAACTGACTGGAAAGAATCCATGTTACTTGTTAAACAATGTGGTTTGTTTTTAATGGTGAGAAAGAAAACAGGACTATTATATTTTTATTCTTGTTATCCTGTAAAATGTCAAACTGTTTGTGATCTCTGTGCTGAAGCTCCTTAATAACTTTCTTTATGACACATTAACTGAGCTGAAGACTGTTGTTAATCGCCATCTAGTGGCTGTAGTTATTATCACAGGAACAAAGTAGGTGATGTAGTGTAAAGATCAACAGAGCTGGTGTTCGGAGGACAATTATTTATTTAGTATATTGTAGGACACCTGTTTATTTTGTATGCTGTTATATGGAAATGTTGTTGAACTAAGTTTCATATTGTTTCTCAGTGCTGTGACAATAAAGTATATATCTATCTATCTGGATTTTCTTTTCTTTTGTTCAGTAACCTTTGACATTTCATTAGAATATTCTAATCAGCACTAAAACTAAAAAAACAGTTGTGTTTTTGTCAGCAGGGGTAGTTTACATGAGACTAAAAGGTAAGAGAACTATCATGTACTGCGCTGTAAGGACACGTATGATGTGCTCATGGTCTGGTCTGATAACAGTTAATGTTCAGCAGACAACAGATAACAGAATCTGATCTTGATCTTGAATCCAGACTTTGCTCTGTAGGTGCGTCTTTACAAGAAGTCACATGACTTAGAGAAACTGAGCTGCAGGAAAAACTCCAGTGAAGAAGAAAGTCTCCTTCAGTCAGGAAGCTACAGACTCTCTCCAAACAGCTCTGAGGAACAGGTAAGATACTTCTTTTACTTCTTTACTTCTTTTTTTTCTTCTTCTGCTGCAGAGTCAAGTCAAAGCCACAAATCTGACCCTGATTCATTTTAAAATAATGATCTCATCACCAGGAAACTATTTCTTTTTTCATTGTTTCCCCAAAATCTTTACTTTGTTATAACACAAATAATATTTTAGAGTCAGTTTCATCAGTGATGGTGGTCGAGGTTTTCACATCTGTCTCATCAGTTTTCCTGTCTTTTTTAAAATAATCGTTAGCTTAGAAAACTTAAAGACAGTTCAGCAGCAGTTTAAATAAAGACCACATTATTAGCTACATGCAGACATTTAAATGTTTATCTGCCTCTCTTGTAGACCTGCTGACCTCTCAGTGTCATCTCACCATGGATGTTGCCGACAAACTCGTAGATAAAATCTTCTCCTGGGTGAAACTACAGAGAGAATGTGCAGATAAGCTGAGGAAACTGGCCACTGAGCTGAAGGAAAAAAAGAAAAGTGCCAATGTCACTAAGATTGTTGGGAGCACAGTGTCTGTAGGTGGTGCAGCTGCAGCAGCAGCAGCAGGTGCTTTAGCCTTCTTTACAGGAGGGTTAGCCATACCAGTTCTAGCTGCAACAGGAGCAGTAGCATCAGGGGTTGGTTTGGCGACCAGTGTGGGATCTGATATTGTAGATGTTGTCATATCAAACTGTGCCATAAATGACGCAAAGCAGATTTCAAAGGAGATTGAGGATCTTGAAAAGGAACTCCAGAAGCTCACAGGGTCACTGAAAGAGGAACAACAGGCTGGTGATCATTCTGAAGATCATGTCATGGAGCGAATCCTGAGAGCAATGGCCAAACGCAATGGACTGAAATTACCTGATAATATCAGTTTGTACAAGATGATGTTTGGATTGTCCAAATCGTTCTCTGGGGACAATAGTGATGTGATTCGTTTGGGTTTGACCCTGCTTTTAAATTTTGTTCAAACTGCGGCAGTGAAAGGGCTGACAACCATAGTTGGATATTCAATAGGAAAGAAGCTGGCCGCCAATATGGGGAAAAAAGCAGCAAACAAGACAGCTGGACGTGTAAGTATGAAGGAAAGAAACAGGTCAGTGTCAGGTACAGCAGGAGGCGCTGTTTCCTGACAGCATCCAACATCAGACTGAGACTTTCCAAGTCTTGTCATCAAAAGTGTTTGTTTCTTTTTCAGATTGCAGGAGGAGCAGTTGGACTTCTGTTCTCAGTTCCTGAGCTGATTATCCACTGTCAAAATGTGAACAACTGTGAGACAGAAATCAGTCAGAGTCTCAGAGAGAATGCTGACATCATACGGACCGCTGCTGAAGAGCTGGAAAAAGCACTTGATCAAATTCGGTGAGTCTGAAAACCAACATTATTTACAGTGTAATGTTAGAAATAAAAAGACATCATCAAAGTTCAGCTTTCTGTTCGTATTCTGAGGTAAAGAGTATCTGTACTGGAAAGTGATAGTGGAACATCTCATTGTTATAAGCTGCATAACTGGAACAGATTGTATCAAACTGGTTAAAATGAAATGTCGATGATACTTGATGATATCGAGTATGATATTTAAATAACATGACAGCTTTTCATGGTGTAAAAAGTGTCAACACATCCCAGGAAAGTTGTTCAAACTGCCTCTAAAACATAGTCTATGTTACTGTCCTCATTTTGCTGTCACATTATCAGGTTATGTATTTTCAACATCACATTATTTTAAAATGTTTTAAACCCCAAATACCCCAGCAACCAGCAACAAACACCTCATGGCAACATCATCCATTTAGTCTGTTTTACATCCCCCATAATTTATAATTTTCCTGAAAGGAGAAATGGCTCTGGGCTCTTATGGGCTTGGGCAGCAGGGCTCCATCTGCTTGGTCAAACATATTGACAAGTAGAGCATGAATGCATAGCACATGGAAATATATTGTGGTTCACACTGTCTTTTGCAATATACAAATTGTGCATGTTAATATTGTATTGATGGTAAATTTTAGATGTATTGTGCAGACCTACCACCAACCAGTCCTGTGACTTGTTTAGCCTGACAAACTAGAGCTAGCACCATGTTACACAGTAAACAGACATGAGGCTTTAGTTGAAAATCTCAATTACATTAGATAAATCTCCCCTCAGAGTAAAATATGTTTGTTGGCTACCACTGATGTTGATGTTTCTCAAGTCACACTAACTGTACCTTCACTTTTATTCCCAGGAGGATGCTTGAAGAGATCTCTAAAAGACAACGTGAACAAGAAGAAAAGAGGAGACAACGTGAACAAGAAGAAAGAGAAAAGAGGAGACGACATCGAGAGCAAAAGGAACTGCTGTTAGGTTGCACAGTGGTTGTTTTCGTTGTCTTCCTGGCCTTCCTTGCTTTCCGTACCTTCCTCAGTGGAAACAGCAGCGTTAGCAAAGAAAGCAATCATGAGACCAATCCGTTGATAAATGATAAAAGATCCAAGATCTCAGAGAGCATCACAGAAAACAACCTGGACCTCTTTGGAACAACTGAAACATGGTTTCAAAGGGACACCACCAATGATGTCTTTGGAGAATCTGCACCAAAAAATGTCAAATATTATCGTCAGTCAAGAGACAGTGGAAGGGGAGAGGTGGTGGTTCAGTTTTCACAGGTGATTAAGGGCAAACAAATCCTTTTTGACATCATTATGAGTTTAGATCATGTCCAGGACAAGAACAGAAACCAGGAGACTTCAGATGAATCTCAAACAGATCAAACACAAGAGGATAAACGAGGAGATCAAACTGATCAAAGCAGAGGTGAACAAGAGAGAGAGAGAGACCAAAATGAAGAGAGTGGAGGTGAAGAACAGGAAGGTGATGATCAGGAAGATGATCAGAGAGATGATGAGGATGAAGAGAGTGATCAGAGTGAAGAGAAGAGCGATAACAGCACCGTTACCAACAAAACCAATCATGACACCAACCAAAGCCCTCGTGGAACAATAACCATGGGGTTGCTTAATGTTCGGTCAATAAATAAGAAAAAATCCAACATCTCACAGCTTTTGAAACAACTTAACATGTCTGTCTTTTGCATAACGGAGACATGGACCAAAAAGGAAACTGCAGAGAAAGTCCTTAGAGAATCCTCAGCACAAAATCACAGTGTTTGTTCTGTGTCAAGGGAAGGTCAAGGGGGAGGGGCAGCGATTCAGTACCTTTTATCATGTAAGCATCAAAGTAATCACTCTGACTTCATTACAACCTTTCAATATGTTGCCACAGTCCTGCAACATGATGCGTGGGACACATCTGTCCTGGTCATCAATGTGTACCACCCTCCGAAGGACAACTTGACCCGATTCAACACCTTCCTGAATGAGTTGCAGATGCTCTTGGATGTTTTTGAAAACTCGAACAACATCATCATAACTGGAGATTTCAATATCCACGTCAACAACGACAAAAAGACCTCTACTAAACTCTTTAAAGAATTTTTGAAGAACAACACACTCCTTCAGCATGTAAAGGTGCCAACACACAAGGGAAATAATACTCTGGATCTGGTCATCACCAAAAATGTTGAAATCTTCTGTCTGAGTGTCATCAACTACAATATATCAGATCATTGCCTTATAAAGTTCAAGGCCAGACCAGAGTCTACAAATGACGAGCAGGTAAAACGATTCAAAAGTGAACATCACAGTGGCCCTGAAGGTCAAAACACAACAACAATTTAGACAACAAAACAAGAATTGAACAAACACAACAACTTTTCAGATAACGGAAAGGGAGGGACAACACGTTTGTGATTGGACAGAACCAGGTAATTCAGAGTTTAGCTCAACAGCAAAACAATCAATTGCAGCTGTGCTGTTGTGTTTTGTGAAATGTTTTGTTTTTGACCATTGAACCATTTTGACCATTTTAAATGATTTGAGTGACTACAGAGAATCCATGTCACTTGTTAAATGATGTGGTTTGTTTTTCATGGTGAGAAAGAAATCAGGACTATCTTATTTTTTTTCTTGTTATCCTGTAAAATGTTTAAGAGTTTTGTTCTTTAGTGCCATCTAGTGGCCGTATGGAAACAAAGTAGATGATGTATAATGATTTTAATATAATGAACTACAGCTGAAAACAGATGTAACAGGATCCAAGCACCTTGACAGAGTCTTCACCAACCTCGAAATCTCAAAATCATTTGTGTTCATTTATTGTTTATTTACCAGGAACAAATCACCATAAATCAACAGATAAAGGCCAAATATTAGTGAAGGGGGAGAATAATTGTGTCTGGGTACATTTTTTTTCTCTTCTTTTGTTCACCTTTCATTAAAATATTCTGGTTACACAAACTGGTTCATTTGCATTAATTTCTGAAGATACTCTAACTTCTGTGCCTATATCCCTGAAACTCTTATATACAGTTTCTAAGACTGGTTGTTTATGGGAACAGTGTTTAATGTAATACATGATGTTTTCATGTAGGTATAGATGACATGAAGTAAAGGACACAGGATATTTGGAGAAAGGTGAGAAAACACCTGACATTCTCTAAATGAACTGAAACAGATGGTTATTTGTATGACCTCCTGTTCATCAGGCTGCTGCTTCATCTGTTTATTTTATCTGTAAAACACAGAGGGCCGAACTTCACAGCAGTCAAATCCAAACAGAATAACAAGCGAAGGAGTGATTAAACTGTGGAGCCACAGGTTTGAGAATCCTCAGCTCTGTTCAGTTTATCCAGAACAACTGTCTGAACATCACTATTCAGTCATGCAGTGCTGTAAAATGAAATGTAGGCAGCAGTGTTAGAGACAGAACAGCAGCGACCATCCAAAACACCCTGACCTCAGCCACAGAGGATCAGGACTTAGACCCAGTCCTGGTCAGATCCCAGAAACACTTCTGGTCTGCTGTTTGTTTTTCAGGCAGGTCTGAATGTGTGTGTGTGTGTGTGTCAGAGTCAACACAATCCACTGACAACACAAAGCTGCTTTCACTCCCACAATCTGCATGTGTCACTAAATCTGTCATCATTTATCTTATTATGTATTTAACTTCACTGCTGATAACAGTTCATGTTCAGCAGAGAACAGATAGAGAATCTGATCCTGTTCAGGAATCAGGACTCTGCTCTGCAGCTGCATCTTTACAAGAAGTCACATGACTTAGAGAAACTGAGCTGCAGGAAAAACTCCAGTGAAGAAGAAAGTCTCCTTCAGTCAGGAGGCTGCAGACTCTCTCCAAACAGCTCTGAGGAACAGGTAAGATACTTCTTTTTCTTCTTCTGCTACTGCTGCAGATCTTCATGGAAATATCTTCTGTTTTATAAAAAGTTTGATTCATTAGTTTCTGCTCACAAAGTGGAAACAGGTCTCTGAACACACTCCTGTTTATTTAATGCTCATGAGTTCTGGATGACTCTGTTGGTTTTAAACACCTTTTGTCTGGGACACTGTAAATATTTGTTTTGATAAATATATGAAATACTGTTGGTTTCTACAGAAAACTTTGACCTAAACTGCACCGCTGAGGTTTTAATGACTCTTTGTCGTCAGGCTTTAAACTACACTGCAAAAGATATTTTGTCTGTTTAATCAGTCACAGAAAGTTTAACGTGCTGCAGCTCGTCACTCTGTGATAACTTATATAACAGAGTCTGTGTTATGTAACCCTCACTGTATACATGGTTCCATGGTCTAGATGGTTCCTATACTTTACATTTAACCTTCAGACTGTACTGCTCTGTTGGTTTATATTTGTGTACTGCTAGACTTTTTTTTTTGCTCCAATTATTATTATTCCTGTAGCACAACAGTCGTCTTTTTGAACTAAATGTGCTCAGTAACTCACAAAACTTTGCACACATGTCAGGCCTGGTGAAAATTCACATATTTTAATAGCTTTATAGCGCCCCCTGGAAAGTTTCAAACCCCTTTTGCCATTGGGCTTAGTTTGTCCTAGGTGGACGAAATTCAAACCACAGATGAAACATGCTAAGATTTACAAAAAGTCTATTGACATCATGGCCTCAAACCAACACTTTGATTTTAATTTGAACATTTTGGTCATATTTGGCCATTCAGACATGTTGTATTTGATCAAACTCCTTAAACCCCTCTTAGGGTTTATCTGTGCAGGTGGCTGCCTTTGTCCATGATAGGAATAAGGCTTTAATTTCATATTTCTAACTGTTTCCTCCTTGTGCTGCTCTCAGTGAGGTGGGGTCATTTCCTCTGTTATTTCCTGTCTGACTTGAACTTGAAGTGACTCTACAGAGGGAACTCTGTCAGTTTTAACCCAGACACAGTTTTAGATCTCAGTGGTTTCTCATTCCATTTCTTTTTTACTATCAGCAGCAGTGGCCTGATCTGAAACAGCCAATAGAAAAAGTCCTCTGTTGTAAAAAGAATTAAACCTCGGTGTTGACGCAGACCAGAGCCTTTTCTCTACTCTTCAAAGCAGGTAAGACGTCAAATGGACATTTTCATTTAATGATCTCATCACCAGGAAACTATTTCTTTTTTCATTGTTTCTAAAAAAAGTTTTACTTTGTTATAACACAAATAATATTTTAGAGTCAGTTTCATCAGTGATGGTGGTCGAGGTTTTCACATCTGTCTCATCAGTTTTCCTGTCTTTTTTTAAAATAATCGTTAGCTTAGAAAACTTAGACAGTCCAGCAGCAGTTTAAATAAAGACCACATTATTAGCTACATGCAGACATTTAAATGTTTATCTGCCTCTCTTGTAGACCTGCTGACCTCTCAGTGTCATCTCACCATGGATGTTGCCGACAAACTCGGTAGATAAAATCTTCTCCTGGGTGAAACTACAGAGAGAATGTGCAGATAAGCTGAAGAAACTGGCCACTGAGCTGGAGGAGAGAAAGAGGAATGTTAATGGCACTAAGATTGTTGGGAGCACAGTGTCTGTAGGTGGTGCAGCTGCACTGACAGCAGCAGGTGCTTTAGCCTTCTTTACAGGAGGGTTAGCCATAACCAGTTCTAGCTGCAACAGGAGCAGTAGCATCAGGGTTGGTTTGGTGACCAGTGTGGGATCTGATATTGCAGATGTTGTCATATCAAACTGCGCCATAAATGACGCAAAGCAGATTTCAAAGGAGATTGAGGATCTTGAAAAGGAACTCCAGAAGCTCACAGGGTCACTGAAAGAGGAACAACAGGCTGGTGATCATTCTGAAGATCATGTCATGGAGCGAATCCTGAGAGCAATGGCCAAACGCAATGGACTGAAATTACCTGATAATATCAGTTTGTACAAGATGATGTTTGGATCGTCCATAATGTTCTCTGGGGACAACTTGGCTCATCTGGGTTTGGACCCTGCTTTTAAATTTTGTTAAAAAATGCAGCAGTCAAAGAGGCGTCAACCCTGGTTGGATATTTAATAGCAAAGAAGCTGGCCACTAATATAGGAGAAAAAGCAGCAAAGAAGGCAGCTGGACGAGTGAGTATGAACAAAAGAAACAGGTCAGTGCCAGGCTCAGCAGGAGGCGCTGTTTTCTGCCTCATGAGTGTCTCAGAGGTCACAGTGAGATAAACTGAAGGTCTCCTGTGGTCTGTAGTCTCAGGGGTTGGAGTCAAACTCATGAGTCACAGACTGAAGCAGGAAACAGCCCCTCATCCAAGAACTGAGTCCTGCTAATCTCTGACTTTCCAAGTCTTTGTCAATAATCAAAGTGTGCGACTCTTTTTCAGATTGCAGGAGGAGCAGTTGCACTTGCGTTTTCAGTTCGTGAGCTGATTAACAACTGTGAAGACCTGAACAAATGTGAGACAGAAATCAGTCAGAGTCTCAGAGAGAATGCTAGCGACATACGGACTGCTGCTGAAGAGCTGGAAAAAGCACTTGAT